>NC_092338.1:152074078-152384210 GCF_046630445.1 Rutidosis leptorrhynchoides | reverse complement strand
TCAGTTTTATTTTCGTCCAGGGCTTTCTAAAATGTTGAGACGGCTCTTGCATCAGAGCTAAGGTATTGATGTTGGGACTGCGCCCACAGTGATCTGCGCCTCATGTGAGGGGCGTGTTGAGTTGTCTCATCCCACATCGGCTATGAGACTAAATATTATGAAACACATAATAACTTGAGTTCCTCATCCCCTTGAGTTAACTTTTGCGGTTAAAATGGGCTCAAAACTATTATTTCCGCAAAATCAAAGAACTGAGCCACGTTTATTAACTTCTGTATATTTGACATTTATAATGTAGTTTAGGTAATGATTGTTAGGAACGATTAGGTGAACCCTAACAACCCACTGACAACTAAAGAGTATTTTTAATTTAGGTAATGATTGTTAGAAACAATTAGGTGAGAGCTTACAACCCACTGACAACCAAGGAGTATTCTTATTGATAAAATTCGTAAGTACAATTTATAGGTTACATATGAAGGTATTTATAGCATAAAACGTGTAGTGACCAGAACTTTTCCATGTTTATATATATTAAATGAAATTTATATTTACATGATTAAGTGTTTCCAAGATGTTAAGCAATCAAACTTGTTAAGACTTGATTAAATGAAATAGGTTTCATATAGACAATTGACCACCCAAGTTGACCGGTGATTCACGAACGATAAAACTTGTAAAAACTATATGATGACATATATATGATTATATATATAGTTAACATGATATTATGATAAGTAAGTATCTCATTAGGTATTTTAACAATGAGTTATATACATAAAATTGAGTTTATTGAATTAAGAAACTCGAAACGATATATATAACGATTATCGTTATAACAACGTCTTACTAAATACATATGAATCATATTAAGATATTGATACACTATGTTTAATCATGATAAATGATAAGTAAACATGTCATTAAGTGTATTAACAATGAACTACATATGTAAAAACAAGATTACTAACTTAATGATTTCGAAACGAGACATATATGTAACAATTATCGTTGTAACAACATTTAACTGTATATATATCATACTAAGATATATTAATATATCATAATATCATGATAATGTAATAATTTAACATTTCTTTAGATATAATAAACAATGGGTTAACAACATTTAACAAGATAGTTAACCTAAAGGTTTCAAAACAACATTTACATGTAACGACTAACAATGACTTAACGACTCAGTTAAAATGTATATACATGTAGTATTTTAATATGTATTCATACACTTTTGAAAGACTTCAAGACACTTATCAAAATACTTCTACTTAACAAAAATGCTTACAATTACATCCTCGTTCAGTTTCATCAACAATTCTACTCGTATGCACCCGTATTCGTACTAGTACAATACACAGCTTTTAGATGTATGTACTATTGGTATATACACTCCAATGATTAGCTCTTAGTAGCCCATGTGAGTCA
Source organism: Rutidosis leptorrhynchoides (assembly GCF_046630445.1). Classification (NCBI taxonomy): domain Eukaryota; kingdom Viridiplantae; phylum Streptophyta; class Magnoliopsida; order Asterales; family Asteraceae; genus Rutidosis; species Rutidosis leptorrhynchoides. The sequence continues at coordinate 152,382,767 of NC_092338.1, read as the reverse complement.
CCTAACACATGTGGGAACTATCATTTGGCAATTAGCATGAAATATCTCATAAAATTACAATAATATTAGTAATCATTCATGACTTATTTATATGTAAACAAAATTACACATCCTTTATATCTAATCCATATACCGACGACCAAAAACACCTAAAAATACTTTCATTCTTCAATTTTCTTCATCTAATTGATCTCTCTCAAGTTCTATCTTCAAGTTCTAAGTGTTCTTCATAAATTCTATAAGTTCTAGTTTCATAAAATCAAGAATACTTCCAAGTTTGCTAGCTTACTTCCAATCTTGTAAAGTGATCATCCAACCTCAAGAAATATTCTTATTTACAGTAAGATATCTTTCTAATACAAGGTAATACTCATATTCAAACTTTGGTTCAATTTCTATAACTATAACAATCTTATTTTGAGTGAAAATCTTACTTGAACTTGTTTTCGTGTCATGATTCTGCTTCAAGAACTTTCAAGCCATCCAAAGATCCTTTGAAGCTAGATCTATTTTTCTCATTTCCAGTAGGTTTATACACAAAACTTGAGGTAGTAATGATGTTCATAACATCATTCGATTCATATATATAAAACTACCTTATTCGAAGGTTTAAACTTAAAATCACTAGAACATAGTTTAGTTAATTCTAAACTTGTTCGCAAACAAAAGTTAATCCTTCTAACTTGACTTTTAAAATCAACTAAACACATGTTCTATATCTATATGATATGCTAACTTAATGATTTAAAACCTGAAAACACGATAAACACCGTAAAACCGGACATACGCCGTCGTAGTAACACCGCGAGCTGTTTTGGGTTTGATAATTAAAAACTATGATAAACTTTGATTTAAAAGTTGTTCTTCTGTGAAAATGATTTTTCTTATGAACATGAAACTATATCCAAAAACCATGTTTAAACTCAAAGTGGAAGTATGTTTTTCAAAATGGTCATCAAGACGTCGTTCTTTTGACTGAAATGACTACCTCTTAAAAAAACGACTTGTAACTTATATTTTAGACTATAAACCAATACTTTTTCTGTTTAGATTCATAAAATAGAGTTCAATATGAAACCATAGCAATTTGATTCACTCAAAACGGATTTAAAACGAAGAAGTTATGGGTAAAACAAGATTGGATATTTTTTGATTGTTGTAGCTACGGGAAATATTGTAATAATTCTATACAAATCATATCCTAGCTAACTTATATTGTATTATACATGTATTCTAATATATTATGTAATCTTGGGATACCATAGACACGTATGCAAATATTTTGACATATCATATCGACCCATGTATATATATTATTTGGAACAACCATAGACACTCTATATGCAGTAATGTTTGAGTTAGCTATACAGGGTTGAGGTTGATTCCAAAAATATATATACTTTGAGTTGTGATCTAGCCTGAGATGTGTATATACTGGGTCGTGGATTAATTCAAGATAATATATATCGATTTATTTCTGTACATCTAATTGTGGACAACTAGTTGTAGGTTACTAACGAGGACAGCTGACTTAATAAACTTAAAATATTAAAACGTATTAAAAATGTCACACTCCCAAAATGGACCAGGGGTAATTGTGACCAATCATATCATAACACAGTTGTATAAGTGAGAACGACTCTAAATGAGACGTTTTATTTATTAAATAAACAGCGGAAGCATTATTCAAAGTTTTACATCATAAGAGTACAGTAAATGGAAAATGTCTTAAACAAAATGATAAATATGAATGATGGACTCCATGCAAGCAACAAAGCATACATCAATCATCTAGTAGCAAGTAGCAGCTAGCTCAATCATCACCTGAGACAAAACACGCTTAAAGTGTCAACCAAAAAGGTTGAGTGAAATTTATAGGTTTATAAATAATATCCAAAGTTTTAGACCACAAGATTTAGTTTAAAGTTGATTGATATAGAAATATCAATCTAAATGTGTTGCTGCATTTTGTAATATCGCTACTAAACAAGTTTACCCTATGACACCTTGTATTGTCAGTGTCGTGGAATCATTATTATGTAACCAAAGACCAACGGTCGAATGGTTAGAGACGTTACTCTCAATAGGCCTACTCACAATAATTAAGTTTGCATTTAAACGTAGCAATTAACGATATTACGGTAGGGATTTAGCATGAATCAAAGCATGACAGCATAGTTAACAATTTAGTACTTGTGTCTAAGCGTAAAACAGTTATAAAGCAAGCATGTGTCTCACCCCAAAAGTTATAAAACAGTTATGAAACAGTAAAAAGTGGGGCTATGAAGTTCACCTTAGTAGCACACGAAAGAATTGAACGGAAGGACGTGACCGAGATCTTAACCTAGAGATAGAACGTATGATCAGACATTGCCTAACAGACAATAGTATATAGTACTATATTGATAGTAATGAATATAATTCATGAATGTAGTGATCTTTAGGAAGATTACACTTGCTAAAGCTTTACTTGGATTCCGATATGTCCAAATCAGAATAGGTAATTAAATTTGTATGAAAATGGTTGTTCTTTAGTGAATGGATACATATGTGGATGTAAGTAGTATAGTTACTAATTATTGAATCAGAATTTGAAGAATGTACAATGTAAGATATTGATGTGAGATATAAATATTTCTCGGGTTTTACCTACCCGTTAAAATATTTTCACAATTAACAGTTTGTACAAAAGGATTTTTAATTACAATCTTTATGAAGATATACGTTCATATATGTATTCTTCACGTATAATATAGATTTAATGAGTTAATATACTATTAAAATCATTTGATTTGCGGTTGAAGCAACAATAAATAATCTTCAAAACTTGAGAGATTACATAATCATCGCAGAATCTTTCTTTAATGAAGTTATGAATCAATACTCCATCGTTCATTGTTATTGATATACCTCGGTATATGATGTTGATGCTCGTGGAATTCTTGTGAAATTCACAAGGAACGAATGATGTTTTCTAAAGAGTTTTGAGTACATCGAAAATGAAAGTGTAAAACCAAACATGTATTTGAATAATACACTTAGTTTATTATGAAATGGAGTTTATTGTGATGAAGCAGTGATTAACGAGGAATGTATATCATAGCATATTAGTGATATGAATTAACCAAGTAGTACATACTATTTAAGATTCACACGTAATAGCTTAATACGAAAAGATTTATTATTGTTCCAAACCATATATATATATATATATATATATATATATATATATATATATATATATAAAGTATACATATATAATTTTCAGGAAGAATGAGTCAATACATCTTAACTCATTATTACTAATATTCCTTGGTATCTATGGGGCGTATGATGTTGACATCCGAGGTACAGATTATGGTGTTTGTTATTGGTGAAGCTGATGTTGTTGGTGGTGATGCTGTTGGTACTGGTGGTGATGCTGGTTATGCTGCTGGTGCTGCTGCTGGTGCTCGTAGGTTTCGTACCATATTCTCCAGAGCCACCACTCGAGCGCGAAGCCCATTGACTTCTTTTATTATTCCGGGGTGATTGGCGGTTCGGACAAGTGGATGAATAAGATCTAGAATTTTAGATATTATATATTCGTGACTGGATACCCTGGAAATGAGGGTGAAAATAGTGTTCCGAATGGGTTCGCCGATAAGTGCTTCAGGTTCTTCACCAAGAGGTGAATTCGGTTGGTGGAAGGGACCACCTTCTTCTTGTCTCCATTGATTAAGTTTACTACGAACCCATCCCCAATTCATCCAAAATAGATGATGACTAATTGGTTGGTTCATTCCGGTTACGCTGCCATTGGAGCTCGAGGAGTTCGAGGAATTATGTGAGAAATCCATATTATCTGATCGGAATAAGGGTTTTTGTTATGAGATGAGTGTTGAATATTGAATGATATATTTGTCTTCTTGATATACGTATATATAGCAAAAATATTTTCGTAATTTACGGAGGAAATTTAGGAAAAGTGTTAGACAAAGTTTATTAAGATAGATATGATAAGATATAATAAGATATGATGTGTCTATAATCCAATAATAGCAGTATGACGTGTCGAGATCATAAAATGATAAGTATGTAATCTGATAATCTTTCGATTAAAGACTTTCAATTTGTAATGGCCTATTCAGGTCTAGGGGCTTGAGCTATAGGATCCTTTAAATCGGTAATCCAAACCCTTCCATTCTAGAGTTTTGTAGACGCCATCCGTCAATAAAATTCAATAACGAGAAATAAAAGGTATAAAAGTAATGAATATGAGTAGTGATGACATTATAATGTCTTTGAGATTCTCGATAACTCAATGACATTTTTCGGTTTGCAAACTGATGCATAAAGGCATAAAGCATATAGGTACGTGATATAACAGGGAGTTATATACGTTTGAGTATGAATAGTAACAAATATAGGAGTTTCAAAAATTCATGGATAATATTACATATGTAATACACAAAACCATGATAAATGACATAGGAATGTCGAGAACGGTGTCGCATTTAAATGTGGTGGCGGAATTGAATAGTACTTAGGAGAATGAGCAGAGTTCTTAGATTGGCTCGGCATTCTAAGATAAGTAAAGTTTCTAAAGTATAGTGTAGCATTTAACAGTTAAAGGCAACAATTAAAGGCACTATAGTCAAAGGAAGTTGTAGTCCTACATTGGTAAGGTACCTAATTGTATAAGGCACACATAAGATGCAATCCTGGTTCTCTACAACAACCTGCTCTGATACCAATCTGTCACACCCCCAAAATGGACCAGGGGTAATTGTGACCAATCATATCATAACACAGTTGTATAAGCGAGAACGACTCTAAATGAGACGTTTTATTTATTAAATAAACAGCGGAAGCATTATTCAAAGTTTTACATCATAAGAGTATAGTAAATGGAAAATGTCTTAAACAAAATGATAAATATGAATGATGGACTCCATGCAAGCAGCAAAGCATACATCAATCATCTAGTAGCAAGTAGCAGCTAGCTCAATCATCACCTGAGACAAAACACGCTTAAAGTGTCAACCAAAAAGGTTGAGTGAAATTCATAGGTTTATAAATAATATCCAAAGTTTTAGACCACAAGATTTAGTTTAAATTTGATTGATATAGAAATATCAATCTAAATGTGTTGCTGCATTTTGTAATATCGCTACTAAACAAGTTTACCCTATGACACCTTGTACTGTCAGTGTCGTGGAATCATTATTATGTAACCAAATACCAACGGTCGAATGGTTAGAGACGTTACTCTCAATAGGCCTATTCACAATAATTAAGTTTGCATTTAAACATAGCAATTAACGATATTACGGTAGAGATTTAGCATGAATCAAAGCAAGACAGCATAGTTAACAATTTAGTACTTGTGTCTAAGCGTAAAACAGTTATAAAGCAAGCATGTGTCTCACCCCAAAAGTTATAAAACAGTTATGAAACAGTAAAAAGTGGGGCTATGAAGTTCACCTTAGTAGCACACGAAAGAATTGAACGGAAGGACGTGACCGAGATCTCAACCTAGAGATAGAACGTATGATCAGACATTGCCTAACAGACAATAGTATATAGTACTATATTGATAGTAATGGTTCACTAAAGAATTTCCATTTTCAGAAGGTTACTATTTATGGAAAGTTTCCACTTATAGTAATTTTCCAATTTTAGAAAGTTCGGGTTAATCTTTAGCAAGACGTTGTATAACTTTACTCAAACTTCGTTGCTATCAAATAAGTCAGGAATGACCAGATGTAACCAGGGGCCCAGGATTCTTGACCAGAATCTAAGTCATGGCATTCGAGATCCACAAGCTTACCCATAAATGGCAACCTAGACATCATTCACTTACGACCGTGAGTAGCGATGAAGTTCACATGAATTATACATTATCTTTGATTAACCTTCACTTTAGGTGTATACACACAACGAATTATTAATGTACTTAATAATTATATATGTGATAATATAACCTAAGTTTTATTTAATATTTAGTTATTATACCTTAGTATGTCTTATATATATTAAATATAATTACCTTTAAATAAATACCTAAATTACTTCAAAAATAATAGTGTTTTATTAATCGAACATTATTCAAAAATGTCTAAACAATAAATTAAATATCTAAAAATTACATACATAATTTTTATAGTCTTAGTTAATCATATAGATTAGTAGAAAAATTTAAGAAAACGTTTTTATTATATTTTTGTATTTATTTTTGTTTTTACCCTTAATGTATTCACAAAACAATTTTAATTCTACATAATTACTAAATAAACCCAAATAATTATTTTTATAATTTTTATAAGTTTCTATCAGTCTAATAACCTGTAGAAAAATATTTAAAAAATATTTTTTTATTATTTTATATTTATTCTTAATTTACCTTTGAATTACATAATAATAGAGTTTAATTATATAATAAATACCAATTCGACCCAAGTATTTATTTTTATAATTTTTTCAGATCTATATAAGTTTTAAAAACTCAGAAAAAAGTTATATATATTTTATTTTTGGTTAAAAGTATTTATTACGAATTTTACATTATTTTTACGTTTAAACACTACATAATTAGTATTTAATTATAAATAATATTCCATAAATTATCAAAAAAATATTTATGCATCATAAAACTTATAATACTAATTATAACATATAAACATAATTAATTTCGAATTTTACAAAGAATATACAATAAATATAAATATAAATGACAATATTGAAAAAAAATTAATAAAAATAGAAAGTACCTCAAATTTTCTTCAAGGTTTTGAGAGAATAACTTAAGTTTTTGTGTATGGCAAGAAAAAATGAATGAGGAGCCATGTATTTATAGGTAAAAAATGGTTGGTGAAAAGAAAAAAAAATAATAAAATAAAGGTGTCAATTTTGACAAAATAATAAAAACATTTTAAAAATGTTTTTAATAAGTTTTTGTTTTTGAAAATATTCAGTCAAAATTCATGGGCTCATTATTTAATTTATTAAAAAAAATCTTATTTCTTTTTATTTTTATTTTTTTTATAAGCTAAAAATATCTATAATGATTAAAATAACTTATCATTTAATTAATAATTATGTTACATATAGTTTTAAATATAATACGCATTAATATTAACTAAAGTTATTTTATATAATTAGTGTAAACTTTAGTTAACAGAACGTGTCAACTAAAAATAAATATTTGATCAACGTCGAATTTAATTATATATTACGTATGGATAACAACCCTATAGTCAAATTAGTCAATTCAGGTATGAAAATATGAGGGTTGTTATAAAAAATGTTGTAAATATATTTTGAACATACTTTGATATATATGTACATATTTGTTATAGGTTCGTGAATCGACCAGTGGCCAAGTTTTACTTCTCGACAAAGTAAAAATATGTGAAAGTGAGTTACAGTCCCACTTTTAAAATCTAATATTTTGGGATGAGAATACATGCAGCTTTTTAAATGTTTTACAAAATAGACACAAGTACATGAAAGTACTTTCTATGGTTGAACGATCGAAGCCGAATATGCCCCTTTTTACTTGGTAACCTAAGAATTAGTAAACCAGTCTACTAATTGACGCGAATCCTAAAGATAGATCTATTGGGCCCAACAAACCCCATCCGTTGTAGCGGATGCTTTAGTACTTCGAGTTTTTATATCATGTCCGATGGATGTCCCGGAATGATGGGGATATTCTTATATGCATCTTGTTAATGTCGGTTGCCAGGTGTTCACCATATGAATGAATTTTATCTCTATGTATGGGATGTATATTGAAATATGAAATCTTGTGGTCTATTATTATGATTTGATAATATATAGGTTAAACCTATAACTCACTAACATTTTTGTTGACGTTTTAAGCATGTTTATTCTCAGGTGATTATTAAGAGCTTCCGTTGTTGCATACTAAAATAAGGACAAGATTTGGAGTCCATGCTTGTATGATATTATGTAAAAACTGCATTCAAGAAACTTATTTTTGATGTAATATATTCTTATTGTAAACCATTATGTAATGGTCGTGTGTAAACGGTATATTTTAGATTATCATTATTTGATAATCTACGTAATGCTTTTTAAACCTTTATCGATAAAATAAAGGTTATGATTGTTTTAAAAATGAATGCAGTCTTTGAAAAACATCTCATATAGAGGTCAAAAGCTCGCGACGAAATCAATTAATATGGAACGTTTATAATCAATATGAACGGGACATTTCAAAACGAGTTAGAATCGCGATACAACGAAGAGTCCAAAGTCGAATCGCGAGTTCCACGACCATTTGTTCTTCGCGTTCGCGAGATGTACATCGAACATTCTTTCACGACGCGACAAAAAGTTTGCACCTTGTAGACGCGAGGTTTGCTTCCAGTTCGCGTGACCTGCAACAACACTAACTTCGACTTTTGTTTGATTGGTTAACTTGATTCGTATTCCAACAATGATCTCTACATCATCACGTATATATATGTATATGTACATATTATAATATACAACAACAACACCCGATTAATCTCACATATGTGACATATGAGGAGGTTTGATATATGATGAATACATAATAAATAAATATCATAATAAGATCAAGATGAAAGTAAATATGTAATTCAAATATATATGGGATAACGATCACCATCGATTTTCTAAATCACTTCGGGTCAGCGGGGCCTTCAAGCATCCGAAATACGCCGGGCTTGTAAATGACATGTGATAACGAGTTGACTTATAGTGTATATGATCATGATCATTATCATAGTTGCTTGGCTCATCAGATAAATAGATAAGTTTTTCAGTCAGGCTACTCTTAGAAGTGGAGTATTATATATCATAGCAGTAACAGGTGATACTAGATTGTTATTTCGAGTAAAACTTAACAAGGATCATACATAATAAAACTTATAATAATGTTATTCTTCGTCAATGATAGGAGTAAAACACATTAAAAGATCGTTACCTAGTTAGATCACATCAAAGGTAAGTTATTAGCTTAGACAAAACTGGGCAAAATTTCACAACTTACCCATCCCATTCCCCTACCTAAATGGAGAATATGTTATTACTTATAAAATAGTTACGTCTATAAAGCGATCCACGTGGGGTCTCGGGGACTAAAGAAACACGCCTTCACATTAGCGTTAAGCAGATTCAATGCAGCATCAGACTTAATGCACCTTGGAGTTTTATACTGATTAATGGAAGCACCCTGTTTAATAAACAAGTCCATTAACGATTCAAATGTGCCCGGCTTAACGACCCGTATCTCAAGTGGTCCAATTGACTTGTCTTTAGTGCGAAGTCGCCTGTATATATAATCAAGATCTTCTTCAATTGCAATACAGCAATCTTCAAGCACTTTAGGGCTAAGTGCAGAGGTGACCTTGTCTAGAATTGAGGGTGTGCAATATTTGATCTCCCAGTAGATGACGTAGTGACCTGGCACGGATGACGTGTCAGCGTAGCTGGTGTATTCTACAAGTAGAGCGTTGTAAGGATCTAATAGTCTTTTTGCTGCCATGATGCTTTTGTGCAGATCTTCTTCGTTAGTTTTGTCACTGTCGATGCTTAGAATCACATTTCTTCTGCAGATGAACCGAAATTGTGGGGCCCGGTTGTGAAATCCAGTTACTTGGAGCACATCTCCAATGCGATATCGGTTTAGTCCTGCATTAACCAAACACAACTTTTTTAGAAACTTCATCTTGTTCAGGGGCGGTTTTATGTAGGGGCAAGGGGGGCGCCCGCCCCAGTGGATCTGCATTAGCAAAAAAAAAGTTGTTTTTACCAGAAACTTTCAGTAACAAGATTCTTGTTATTGAAAGTTTGTGGTATAAGCAATTTTTGTTGCTAATGTAGATAAGGTGTTTGATGATATGACTGACTGAGTCTGAGTTGTATAATATATATGCCTTACAGATAAGGTGTTTGATGAGATCTATGTGTTTTGATTTATTTTTTATTTTTTATTTTTAAAGTTGAATCTATGCTATTCATTTTTAATTAATATTAAAATTGAGAAACTTGCCTGAAAATGTTGTGACCACCAATTCATAGTAGCAACCAAGTTTGACATTCACCAGCTTAACAAGCTTATCGAGCGAGATCTCTTCGTCATCATTACCATACGTCTCGTTATCACCCAATGGTATGAATTCATAGTAGCACATGTTCGGTAAGAGTGTAAACGCAACATTTGCAGGATCACAAAATGGGTTTATATTGACCCCAAAATAACATTCAGATGATGCATACATTGTGCACACTAATGGTAACTTACCCCTACTATAGTACTCAAGAGCCGGTATATATTGGGACATCGACCCGGTAACCACCGCCTCGATATACTTAGCCTTAGGCCATAAGTCACACACTATTCCTTTCCATGATCGACGGCTACAAATGTTCTCGATCTCGTCTGCTAGACGAGGGTCAGCCAGTTTGAGCATGGCGGACATGGCTAACCGGCAACCAGAATCAGTAACCATAGGGTTCAGTTGGCCCGTGCGGATATCGTTGCATAAACTAACCCAATTCCGTTCAAGGAACGAGATTGCACGTAGCAAAGCGGATGCGAATACGGCTCCTAGTCGCATGACTTGTTGGCGGTGGATTAGTCCTGCTAACAGCTGACAATACATGCTTTGGTTGCTGTCTTCACACAAAATGGTTTCGTCTGGGCTCGTTTGATCGTTGTATAGGCCACGTGATCTCGCCTTGAAATGCTTACTTTTGTAGTAGCTCGTGAGCACCGTTCGTGTTGGTAAACCGCACGGAGTAGACATCTCGGCTTTCACAAAATATAGAAACATCGCCTTACCTTCATCAAGACCCGTAACATACCTGTCACCGAAATGGATGGCGGGCACATTATCAATAAATCATGAATATAAAAGAAATATAATAATAAACTGTTGATTAGTGGTTCGGTTATTTAACTGATTTATGATTGGCATGATCAAGTTATAGACAAAAGTTCGACGGTCAAGATCTTCTGCAATTGATGGCATTATCTTAGGCTTTCCACCCGACGTCCCCGAGCTGCAAAAAAAAAAAAAAAAAAAAAAAAAAATAGTTATGGTTTAGCCATTAAACTAAATGTGCGTGCTAAAATGTTATAAAAAGTGGTTAACCGTTAAAAATTACCTGCTTAGCATCTCTGTTATGGGGTGACCAGAGATCACAGATGAGTCTTCACCATTAGCTATCCTCTGGATATAAGGATAGATCTCTTTATATGTGATGACTGGTACCTTCTGCTTGAACTCTTGTACATCGTTCGTTGACAATTCTTTCATGTACTGTTGAAGGTATTCGGTTTTTTTGTTCCTTGTTAAGATTGCTTTCAGCAATTCTTCTTGCACTTTATCAGCTTCTGTTGTTAGCTTTTGAAGCTCTTTCAAAGCCTCTTCTCCTTTGTATTCAAGTTTCTTTCCATCCATTAGTAGTCAACAAATTTGGTTGTCAATTTGGGTTAAGGCAATAGGATAATAAATAGTTAAAGATATACTTGTAAGTGGTAATGAGATGTGTTGCTTAATGGACCATTTGGTGTATTTATAGTTGTTTTGGCTATGCTTATAATTTTACATGTGTTGTAATTAGTACGGACTGTCAACTAGATCTAATAGGCTCTACTAGAAAGTACTTAAGATTCTCTTCTAATTATATGTCGACAATCTTTCTTACTGATTTTGATATTTGTAGTATCAAATTTGAATATTATATTATATTTATATTTTATATAAATATAAATATTATTAATATTAATGCTCATTTACATAATTCCCACTTGTAGTAGTTATTTTGACATGTAATGGTGACACAAACACAATGTTTCAGCATGTTTGGTAGTATTTCCAACATAGATTAGTAAAAAGGTCAGAAAAAAACAAAAGAAAATGTTTTAATTACCAATACGCCTAATTAATTTGATAGTTATTTGTTTCGGTTACATAAGAAACAAATCATGCATATAGAAAATTAGAACATGAGAAGTTTAATTCAGACACCAACACTGCTGAAAATAGCTTCTAAAGTGTCTGTTTTCCTTGATTGCGTAAGCACTAAGATGTACATTACATCATGATATGTTCTATTAATGTTAATTAATTGTCATTGTTGGAAGGTGGATAAGGATAGTGAGCATAATATATATTACATGTATCCTGCAGATATATTTGCATGCTTACGTACAAGCAAATATATTCTTTTATCTGTAAAAATATTTCCTATATAAACACATGAAGATAAGCATCAAAAGGTGTTTCAAGACATAAAGCAACAAGGAATATATCAGATGATGTTTGTAGGGAATACATTGTTTTTTCTGCATCATATTCTGTTATCCAAATATTCACTAGTCGGGTTGGACCTTGAAGGGTGATTTATCGCATGTTGACCAACTTTGACTAAAGGTGTGTTCACGTATTAGTCGGAAATTGGCCATTTTTGACTTCGACTGTTTTCACTTGAAATGTTGACCAATTTTGACTGACTTTGACCGAATAAATCTCACTTTAACCAACTAAATTAGACTTTTTCAATTTTAACTGGTTGACCGGCAACTTTTGACCAACCTGGCCTAGTCTGAGCGGACTAGTTCAAAATCCCGACTAGTCGGCAGAATTGACTTTGACTGTTTTCGCTTGCGATGTTGACTGACTTTGACCGAATAAATCCCACTTTGAATGACTAAATTCGACTTTTTGATTTTGGCCGGTTGACTGACGTTGACCGGAAACTTTTGACCAACCTGGACTAGTCCGAGCGGACTAGTTCAAAATCCTAACTAGTCAGCCGACTTGACTTTTAGAACCATGAGAAAGTTAAGACGCAATTAAAGGAACCTTTTTCATTCTAATTGGCATCAATTTAGCATGCAACCTATAGTGCTACCTCCACCTTAAAGTAACACAAGTACAATAAATCGTGCAAAAGCATAACGAAAAACTCGAATTGGTTCAACAACAAATCAAAGTCCCTTTATTCAAAAAGAAGGAAAATGTGCAGTTCTTTTTCTTATTGATGTGACAAAAAAAACTATGTCCACCATACACTGAATTACAGATGCTCTACCTCATCCATCCAACATGAAATAAAGGCAACAGTGTCACTTTCAAGATCTTTGCTAATGAGGTTGGTGCTCGCCGCATATGACTTGATCCGTTTTTTACGTCGTATGACTTTTTCCACTGTTGAAAAGTATAGCAAACTTGATGACTTTACCTATCTCTCTCACACACAATGCCATGTTAGTCAAGACAACAAGCATTATTAGTGCAAAGTTTGGATGGGATTTCTATATTTAGTGGATTCCGTATGTGTAGTACACATACATTGTTCAGTGCAAAATATCACCCATTTTTATTGTCCCATATATTACAGTAAAACTTTCAACAACTGATTATACGTATCAAAAAGATAGATAACACTTATAATTTATGGTTGTTTCTGTTGAGAAAAGCGACACCGAATTATAGCAAACCGCTAGTAATACTCGAAATAATGACAATAAAGGAACACCAAGATTTAACGTGGAAAACCCCAATAGAGTAAAAACCACGGGCAAGGAAAGAAACGTTTCACTAATAAGAAAAATAGGAATTACACTTTCTCTCTAATTACAAGGATAATCACTAATTTTTATATCTCTTGTAATTAGGAGAAAAATCTCACAAACTCTCTATTTAATTATTAGTATAGAAGGAAGAAAGAAAGAATATGTTTTTGGTACATGAAAGAAAGAAGTATTGATTTTGGGATGATAAATAAGCTTGCAAGAAGGCCTATTTATACTAAAACAAGATGGGGTTGGTGAATTGTGAATGCATGTACTTGTTAGGTGAAATATGCAAGTAGTCAAATTTGCCTTCTTAAATTGTAGGCTCCTAACTTACGTATCCAACTTCATATTCTTGTTTGACTAGTGTGCCACCTTCTAGACTATTATTAACAATCTCCCACTTGAAGATTTGATTGAAGCTCAATCAATCTTCACACGATAATCCTTCCTTGCCAATGATGTTGCTTACGTCTCTGCTAGGCCGCATGAGGAACGGCACCAAATAAACTTGTCACGGTTGATTGACTTTGTTAGAAAATCAGTCACATTATTATCAGTATGAATTTTCTGCACATCCACGATTCCTTCTTCCACTTTCTCCTGAACGAAGTGATATTGAACTCGTATATGCTTTGTCTTTGAATGAAATGCTGGATTCCTTGCAAGATGCAAGGCACTCTGGTTGTCACAAAATAGAGTGATATTCTTTTATTTGTGCACGAGTTCCTCCAACAACATCTTTAACCATACTGCCTCTTTAGTAGCTTGAGTAGCTGCAACATATTCTGCTTCTGTAGTTGACGTCGCTACAACTGACTGCAGTTTTGAAACCCAGCTTACTATTCCACCACAAAGTGTGAAAACATATGCAGTGGTAGATTTACTTTTATCGATATCACCTGCATAATCTGAATCAACATACCCTTTGACAATAAATTTCGGTTCCCCATAACATAATGCAACATCTAAGGTTCCCTTGATGTATTTAAGGATCCTTGATGTTATGCGAGGTGTATATAGAATAGCTTTATATTTTAGCAAGAAATACTATTAAATACGATACAATTTTACACAAGATATTTATTTATTTAGAGAATGGATATACTTAAACCTTGCTACAACACTTATAGGCAGTGTACCTAATCGTACAGTAGTGTAGTTTTTAGTAAGTCCGGTTCGTTCCACAGGGAAAATCTTTAAACAAAGCTTAACGCTATATTAGTTTACTTTTATAAAAATACAAATATATATATATAAGTAATATTATTATTATAAAGGGGGGTTTTCTACCGTTTAATGACCGGTTTGTCGATTTTAAAACTTTAGTCGCAGTTAAAACCAAATGTAAAATAATAAATAAATACAAGACTTAATTTGAAGCGTAAAGTAAATAACGATAATGAAATTGCGAATAATAAAAGTGTGATAAAATAAACTTGCGATTATTAAAAAGTACGATAATTAAAAGTGCAATTAAATACAATAACAATAAAAATGCGATAATTAGAAGTGCAATTAAATATAAAATAAAGGAAATTAAATATGAAATAAAAGAATTATGCTTATTTAAACTTCCGTAACCATGATGTTTGACGTGTTGATTTTAGTTTTATGCCCATGGGTTAATTGTCCTTTGTCCTGGATTATTTAATATGTCCCTCTGGTTTTTGTCCATAACAGTCCATCAGTCATAAATATAAAGTGCGAGTGTCCTCGTCAAATTATCCTTATACCCGAAGTTAAATATTCCAACTAATTGAGGACTTGAACTGTAACAAGGTTTTATTACTTTGTTTAATAATTACACCAGAATGTCGACTGAGTGTAACCCAAGGTTTTAATACTTTGTTATCAATTATGCCAAGTGTCCTTGTACATAATTTCACCCCTGTTTTAATAATTCTAGTGGCTATTAATCCATTCCCGTGTCCGGTTAAATGAACGATTATTTGTACATATAAATACCCCGCCCATCGTGTCCGATCGAGTGTATATGGTAATTTATAGGGACGCCCAATTGTAAATCTTTATATTAACATTAACCAACTATCATTTAGTTAAACAAATATAAAGCCCATTAATAGCCCATAGTCTAATTTCCACAAGTGTCGTTCTTTTGTCCAAACCCCAATTATGGTACGAAGCCCAATTACTCAATTTTAGTAATTAGCCCAACATCATGATTACTTCGGATTAAATAAGCATAATAATAACTTAGCTACGAGACATTAATGTAAAAAGGTTGAACATAACTTACAATGATTAAAAATAGCGTAGCGTTACACGTACAGAATTTCGACTTACACCCTTACAACATTCGCTAACATACCCTTATTATTAGAATTATAATTAAAATTAAAATTAAAATATAAATATATTTACGTATACATATATAGAGAGAGATTGAATTTTTTTTATGATCAAAATGATCAGAATTCGTTTGGCTTTATAGGGAATTGAGTTCAGGGGTACTCCGCGACTCGCGGCAATTTTTGCCTTCAAACTCCGCGAGTCGCGGAGTTTGAAAATACAGCTCACCCTCATTTGGCTTCTTTCTTGCCGACGATTTATAAATATATTATAATATATATATTAATTTTAAGAATTAATTATATATTATATTATATTTATGTACATAGTTGACTCGTAATTTTTAGTCTATTGCGTCGAGCGTTGAGAGTTGACTCATGTCCCGGTTCCGGATTTTCGAACGTCCTTGCGTACAATTTTATATTTTGTACTTTGCGTTTTGAATCTTGTACTCTTGTAATTTCGAGACGTTTCTTATCAATAATTGGAACCTCTTTGATTGTATTTTGTACTTTTGAGCTTTTTGGACCTTTGCGTCTTCAATTCATCGAATCTGTCTTTTGTCTTCACCTTTTATTATTTAAACGAATATCACTTGTAAATAGAACAATTGCAACTAAAAGCTTGTCTTTCTTGAGGAATAATGCTATGAAATATATGTTCGTTTTTAGCATTATCAAATATTCCCACACTTGAGCGTTGCTTGTCCTCAAGCAATATAGTCTTGAAATACTAGAATTACTTCTTTATTCTTCACACTTTGTACATCAGTGATTTCTTTACGGCGGTATAAACAATGGTAGTAACGATATGGTTTACAGTCCCACATGACTATAAAATTTAGATCCATTAAGGAAATTGGATCTTTATGAAAACATTTGATCTTTTGAAAATTAAATCTAGCTTTTACCCTAGATAAGTTTTCCGGAATAACCCTTCACCGGTGTTTGCAAATTATTTTTGTGGGTTTGGTGGGTTTCAGATTTGAAAATTTTAGTTCAAAACTTGCGGTTTTGTGTCACCCACTTGCTAGCCTTGTATTAGGAAAGCAACACGTCCAGTATACTTGCTCCGTATATTACCTTTCGGTAAACTACCGTCCGGTTGTAAAGGAAAGTGTTGAACAAGCAACTGTTAAGGCAATGTCCCCTGACATGCTTTTAATTATGGTCTATAACGTGTCGGACGCAATTACTATCCTTTGTAGGAGCAATAGTAAAGCTCACCCTTTTAATTTGTCGGTCTGGCACAAGGTCCTGTCTTTGACCATGCTATGCAACCACCGTTCTTACGGTTGACACCCGATTTGGTTCAGGTGACCTAATGAATTCCAGGTGAATTCCTAGGATTTTACGTTCAATGGTAATGAACGCATTGAAAATAGTTTTTCAGAAAACAAATCGGTTTGTAATTTTGATCAAAATATTTTCTCGTTCAAGCTCGAGTTTAGATATCATTGAATTCCATGAGTTTGAATTCTCAATCTTTAAGGTCAATCTCAAGGATTCAGTAATATCAGTCTTAAAAGCTGATTTTTGATCTTTTAAGGAGATTATCCTTTCTGGGGATTTGATTCATTAGTCTTATCCAGCTAATTTGCATGGTGCCCCCCATTTTACGAGATAAATCCTTCTCATGGTTAGGATACATCTGACCACTCGGCGACCCTGTTTAATGCTGAGGTCCGTGGATTTCCTGCTGATTTTAGTGATGACTTTTCTAGATTTTTCGTCAACCTACAGCTGGTCTGGACGACAACTTCTTGACCTAAATCAAGAAGCGCGTGTCTTTTTCGGAAGACTTTACTTCCTTTTAATGATGGAATTGATTCATCGTGTAGATCCATCTTTCTTACAGTAAATTAGGTAAAAAAATTTAGTTTAGTCCAAAGCAAAAGTATTTTCAGTTATTTGTACAAAAATATGTGACATATGTTTTGAATAACTTGGAGAATTTTCCCACACTTGGCTTTTATTTTCCTTTTTATTGTCCTCTATTCCATTTTAAATGAATTTTAACATTTTGGTTTGTTTCTCAATTTATGTCCTTTTCGAGGTAACAATAATTTCGATGTTAACACCTAGTTTTATCGTTCATAAATATGTATAAACATGATTTTAAATTCATTTAGTTGAAAATTTTTACTAGAATTGGGTAGTCAGTATATAAGACTAGGGCTGTTCTTTATTATCAGAGAGCACTAGATTCTAATACAACTACTACTTTACTAGTATTTCTAATGGTAACCAAGTGTATAAAGTAAAAATTTTAAAATCCGAAAGAATTTAACCCCTTCCCACACTTAAGATCTTGCAATGCCCTCATTTGCAAGAAATCAGTAACAATTTAAATTATTGAGGGTGATTTGTGTGAAAATGATTAAATTTTACCAAAGTTTCCAAACATATTTGTGTTTGCTTGCTGAATGATAAATGGTGCATATCATTTGTTCATTCCGTCTTGTTGTTATTTCACATATATTTTGCATCTTGTCGTCAAAATTAGTTGCTTTTGCTGAACTTAATGCCAGTCTTTGAAAATGCGTTGTTTTACCCTGTTGTGTACATAAGATAAACTGCAAACATATATACATATTTTTGAAGTTTGGTATATTACCCCACATTCAAAAATTATTAAAATCTAAGAATAAAAGTTAGAAAATTATAAAAACTATTACAATATTAACATAAGTATTAAATGTATCAATATTAAAAATTACAAAATAAATAAAACTAAGTAGACTAGGGATGATACTGATACCAGTAGGGGTTCCATGCATAACCATAGGTGCTATAAAATGCTTCGGCTGGGTTATACGTAGGATACGGTGGTTGAATCTCTATAGACCAGGGAGGGAATATGGGCGATGGAGTAGGAATATAGTTTCTACCTATATGTTGGCAATAAGCTATAATTTGGTTTTGATGAACTTGCCAATCTTCAAATGCTTTATGTCTAGCATTTTCATACTCTTGTGAAGCTATAAACCTTTGCATTTCTGCCATTTTATTTTCCCCTCCTACATTACCTTGCTGTTGGTTTCTCTCAACCTGTGGATGTCTACCATGGTATTGTACTGCGGCGTTATTTCGGCTCTTCAAAACTTTCGCACCATGGTATACATTTAAACCTATTGTATCGCGGGGTTCTGGTTCTTCGACTAATAATCCCCCCCGACTTATATCCACACAGAGATATTCAGCAATCAAAGTAATAAATATACCACCTCCTATTATGCTATGTGGTCTCATCCCCCTAACCATAGCTGATAAATAATAACCCACACAATAAGGTATACTTGCAGCGCTTTGTGGGTCTCGAATACACATATGGTAAAACAAATCCTGTTCATTTACCTTTTCCTTATTCTTACCTCTTTGTGTAATCGAATTAGCTAAAAACCTATGAATTACTCTTAACTCTGCTCTATCTATATCCAAATAAGAGTAATTTCCCCTTTTGAATCGGTGATGGCTTGTCATTTGACTCCATACACCATGTGTATCAAAATTTTCATCTATCTTTCTACCATTTAGTATCAACCCTCTACAATCGGCAGATGCTAACTCCTCAGGCGTATATATACGTAAAGCCTGAGCCATGTCTAGTAAAGACATGTGGCGCATCGAACCTCCTAAAAAAAATCTAATAAAAGATCAATCGGTTAAACTAGCTACCCGATCATTTAATTCTATACTACACAATAATTCTTTACACCATACTTTATATACAGGTCTCCGCATGGTGAATAAACATACCCAGTCGTTAAAAGTAGAATTACCATACCTCTGTGCAAGTAATTCCCTAATTGGCCTGGCCAATTCTACAGCTTCTAATGGTCCCCATTCTATGACCCTAGGTACCTCAACAACTTTAGAATGAAGAGTATGCAAACCCCTTTGGTATTTTGGATAATCTATCCAAAGTCTGTCAAATCTCAGGTTCGGGTGCAAATCTTCCAAGTGCATATCAGAAAATGTCATGACTGGATGAGGTATATCTTGTTTGTAGTAGTTATCCACCTCCTGTTGTTCCGCATTCTCAGCAGGAGCATTGCGAGTTTGGGATGAAGATTCACCCCTTTCAGTCTGCAAAACACATCAAACACAATTTTTGTGCATCCAAATATGCATTAGTGTCAGCAAAATCATCAATCAAAATAATTACAATGACATGATCAATTTATATCAAACTTAAGCTCATTTTCATATTTTCATCAAATCTACACTTTTTCAAATAAGCATATACGAAAATGTTCGCCAAGTTCATAAGCATTCATCTCAAATAACATGTCAAAATAATCATTACTAGCAATTAAACAAGTTTCAAATGGCATTATCTCTCAAAAATCAAGTTCATGAATTTTAGACTTGAAAAAGTCCACTTTAATTCTCAAAATCATGTTTAGGCTCAAAGTTTGGATCATTTAACTACCTAAACATGTTACACTACTTAATTTAGCAACAATTCATGACAAAAATCGGCCATAACCTGTTTATATCAAAAAGCCCCAAATTTGCTCAAGAACACAAACCCTAGATTACTCAAAATTTGAAGTTTAAGGCTTCTAATCATGTTAAATAGCATCAATCTAGGTTATACAAGCATAATACATAAGCAATTGAAGCATAATTACACTAAAAAGCATCAAAATCGAATTGGGAATAAAATTGCTCAAGAACACTAATTTATGGATTAAATGGTGTTTAGGTGTAGAAATTTACCGTTTTTCTTGAGTAATTCCTTGATAGCATCCTTCTTAACATGATTTTAGTAAAAGATTTGATGATTAACTGTTAAAAATTGTGATTTTGGGGGTGTTTTCTCGGGTTTTTTTGGGTTTATTTTCGCTGTATGTTTGAGTTGTGGTGTGGACTGATCAGTTCAGCTCGATTTTATTTTTTTCTGTATTTTGGTCCTCCCGCGAGTCGCGGGGTTTGGTAGCCTCAAACACCGCGAGTCGCGGTGTTTGGTTTTTTTTTAATATAAAATCTTAACTTAATAAACAAATATAAAATAAATTTAAAATTTTGTTTTCCTTTGTTGTTTAGGACGAGGTCGTTTCGGATCGATGTCCTAGTCCGTCCTTCGACAAAATTTTAAAAT
This sequence comes from Rutidosis leptorrhynchoides, assembly GCF_046630445.1. Classification (NCBI taxonomy): domain Eukaryota; kingdom Viridiplantae; phylum Streptophyta; class Magnoliopsida; order Asterales; family Asteraceae; genus Rutidosis; species Rutidosis leptorrhynchoides. The sequence continues at coordinate 152,361,787 of NC_092338.1, read as the reverse complement.
TTGTCTTTTTCAAGCGATTGTTTTTTAAGTTTAGATTTTTGGGTTTTTTAATGTTTTTGGCATACTTTAATTCAATAAGATTAAAAATAATGATAATAAAAGTTCTCATCCCTCCCTCGGTTAAAGCAATTTCGGTTCAGGGACCTAGTCTTCAACTTACGACGAATTTTAAAAATCATATTTTTAACTTAGCGAAATAAAGTAAATTTTTGTTTTTAAATTCACACAACTTAAATTTAAAATGCATAAAATTCAAAATTAATATTAAAAATTCATACCAAACTTAAATTTAAAAATTCATAAAAATAAAATTCACACCAAACTTAATTTAAATTTTTATATTATAAATTCACACCAAACTTATATTAATTTTTCGAATATTTACAATTTTAAATATATTGATTTTACAAAGTGTACAATATTAATTTAAAATTTATATATTAATTTTAAAAACATGGTAAAAATAAAATTAAAAATCTTTTTGGCTTTTTATCCCACTTTAATCAATCAAATATTATCAAAAATATACGCCCCTCTTTTCGGTAAAGTAATTTCGGTTCCATGACCTAATTTAACTCATGACGAATTTTTGAAATATTTTGGGTTGATTGATTAAAGATATTTATACCTTAAGAATAAACGTTAAATTTCGCAGTGATGTAATAAATTTTTGAATGATATCAATAATTTCGGTCGCCAAACCTAATTTTATTAAATACCAATTTAATACTTTTTAGCGAACAAATTAGCGTTTATTATCAAAAGGTTAAAAAAAATTAAAAATAAAAACTGTACAGACTTACCTGTGAGATAGTATTCTTAGTTATACGATCTATCCCATTCATAAGATAGTCGGTTTAATTGGTTTTCCATGGCTACATAGGCGTAACCTCGAGCATTCAGTGTTTTTTCTTCTAAACATATGAACGGTCCGTCTCTGCATAAAGTAACAAATTCGGTATTTGAATAGGTTTGATTATTTGAACATTTACCTCCATGTGACCATTTTCCGCATTTGTGACATCTTTCTAGGTGTCATGCTCTTCTTTTCGCTGCGGATTTTGATTTTCCTTTACCAAATTGTAACTTATTATCTTCGCATCTGGATTCTTTTCTTACTCCGTCCAATCTTTCTCTGATTACTGATACTATTTCACTTGGTAGTGTGTCATTATTACGTTTAGTGATCAAAGCGTGTAGCATTAGACCATGGTTTAGTTCACAGGCAGTCTTCATTTTGTAAAAACCTAAAAAAATAAAAATTCAGAATGTGGGGAGAAGACTAGTTCTTTAGGGTCTGCTAGGGAAAGACCATTCGGGTTCCTTTTTCGAGAACTACACGAAAACAGACAATCTAACTCTAACAGAAATACATATTATCCTTTAAAGACTTGATTCTCCCCACACTTAGTAAGCTGTGGTGTCGAAATTGTGATTAACTTCGTTGTCGACTTCCATCAGACTATCTATGTAGTGTTTAACTCTGTGACCATTAACTTTAAATTCAATCCCATTTGAATTTATCAATTCTACTGTTCCGTATGGAAAAAATCTTTTAACTATGAATGGTCCAGACCATCTTGATTTCAAATTTCCAGGAAATAGCTTGAATCGTGAATTGAAAAGAAGAACTCTGTCTCCTTCCTTAAATTCTTTTGAAGTTCTGATTCTTTTATCATGCCATTTCTTCGTTCTTTCCTTATAGATCAACGAATTTTCGTATGCTTCATGTCTTAATTCTTCTAATTCGTTTAATTGATTTAATCGTAGACGTCCAGCTTCATGTAAATCAAGATTACATGTCTTCAAAGCCCAAAATGCTTTGTGTTCAATTTCTACTGGAAGATGACATGCTTTTCCATAAACAAGTCTAAAAGGTGTGGTTCCAATTGGAGTTTTGTAGGCTATTCTAAAAGCCCAGAGTGCATCCTCCAATTTAATGGACCATTCCTTCGAATTTGATCCTACGGTTTTCTCTAGAATACGTTTTAAAGCTCGGTTGGTATTTTCAACTTGTCCACTTGTTTGTGGATGATAAGCAGTGGAGATTTTATGAGTTACTCCATATCTTTTAAAAACTTTTTCAAGTTGATTATTACAGAAATGAGTTCCCCGATCACTTATTAAAGCTTTCGGTGTTCCAAACCTTGCAAAAAGATGTTTTAAAAAATTGACTACAACACGTGCATCGTTAGTTGGGAGAGCTTGTGCTTCCGCCCATTTAGATACATAATCAATGGCTACGAGAATATAGAGATTATTATGAGATTTTGGAAATGGACCCATAAAGTCAATACCCCAAATGTCAAATACTTCACATACTTGGATGACATTTTGTGGCATTTCATCACGTTGACTTATTTTTCCGGCCCTTTGACAAGCATCACAGGATTTGCAAAGAAGGTGTGCGTCTTTGTAAATTGTAGGCCAATAGAATCCAGCATCATAAACTTTTCTTGCTGTTAGTTGAGGCCCATAATGCCCTCCTGTTGGTCCTGTGTGACAATGGTTTAATATTTTACTGGCTTCATCTCCGAATACACATCGGCGTATTATTCCATCTGGACAACTTTTAAACAAATGTGGATCTTCCCAGAAATAGTGTTTTATATCACTGAAGAATTTTTTTCGTTTTTGGTACGATAATCCTTTTTCAAGGAATCCACAAACTAAGTAATTTGCATAGTCTGCAAACCATGAAATTTCTTTATAATCTATCTTCAATAGATATTCATCAGAAAAGTTGTCTTGTATGGCCGATTCATTTAGAACTTCTAATGCGGGATTTTCAAGTCGAGAAAGATGATCAGCGGCGAGATTTTCTGCTCTTCTTTTATCTCGAATTTCAATATCGAACTCTTGTAAGAGTAAGATCCAACGGATTAATCTTGGTTTAGCATCTTGTTTCAAAAATAGGTATCTAAGAGCAGAATGGTCGGTATAAACCACCGTTTTTGCTAGAACGAGATATGATTGAAATTTGTCAAAAGCAAAGACAATAGCAAGGAGTTCTTTTTCAGTAGTTGTATAGTTCGTTTGTGCTCCTTGTAACGTCTTACTAGCATAATATATAGGTTGAAATCGTTTTTCAATCCTTTGTCCTAAAACGGCTCCCATTGCAAAATCAATTGCATCGCACATTAGTTCAAATGGTAGATTCCAATTTGGTGTTATCATGATCGGCGCATTAGTGAGTTTCTCTTTAAGAATATTAAAAGATTTGATACATTCATCTGAAAAGATGAATGGAGCATCCTTTTCTAGGAGTTTATTCATAGGAGTGGCAATTTTAGAAAAATCTTTTATGAAACGTCGGTAAAAACCGGCATGCCCTAGAAAACTCCTAACTCCTCTAACATTGGTGGGATGTGGAAGTTTAGCAATTACATCTACTTTAGCTCTATCCACTTCAATTCCTTCTTTTGAAATTTTATGTCCAAGAACGATGCCTTCTTTAACCATGAAATGGCGTTTCTCCCAATTAAGTACTAGATTTGATTATTCGCATCTAATATGCATTCATTCCAGATTAGCTAGACATGATTCAAATGTATCACCGAAGACTGAAAAGTCATCCATGAAAACTTCCATGCATTATTCTATCATGTCATGAAAAATCGCCATCATACACCTTTGAAAGGTTGCAGGGGCGTTGCAAAGTCCAAATGGCATGCGTTTGTAAGCAAAAGTACCATAAGGGCACGTGAATGTGGTTTTCTCTTGATCTTTGGGTGCTATTGGAATTTGAAAATATCCGGAAAATCCATCTAGAAAACAATAGTAACTATTTCCGGCTAATCTTTCCAACATTTGATCAATGAAAGGTAAGGGAAAGTGATCTTTTCTGGTGGCGTCATTTAATTTTCTATAATCAATACACACACGCCATCCTGTTACAGTCCTAGTAGGAATAAGCTCATTTTTCTCATTTGTAATGACAGTCATGCCACCCTTCTTAGGCACGCATTGAACTGGGCTTACCCATGGACTATCAGAGATTAGATATATCAAACCTGCATCTAGCAGTTTAATAATCTCTTTCTTAACTACATCTTGCATATTAGGATTTAGTCTTCATTGGCGTTGCACATACATTTTATGAACTTCTTCCATAAGGATTTTATGTGTGCAATACGAAGGACTTATTCCTTTAATATCATGAATCTTCCATGCAATGGCTGGTTTATGAGCTTTCAACACAGAAATGAGTTGTGATTTCTCATTTTTAGTAAGAGAAGACGATATTATTACAGGTAATTCAGATTCACCATGTAAATAAGCGTATTCCAAATGGTTTGGAAGTGGCTTTAACTCTAATTTCGGAGGTTCTTCTATTGATGATTTATATCGATATATGTCTTCTTCTTTTAGCATTTGAATTTCTTCTGTTGTTGGTTCATATCCATTAGCTATAAGTGTAGCTAACATTTCAACTTCATCAATTGGTTCATTACCTTCGCCTAAAGAACATTCTCCTGTTCCTTGTAATTCTGGAAATTCTTCTAATAATTCTGCATGTGCATCTATAGTTTGAATATAATAACATGTATCATCTGCAGATTGCGGTTGTTGCATTGCTTTATCAACTGAAAAGGTAACACTCTCGTCCTCTATACTTAGGGTCAGTTTCTTACCGAATACGTCTATCATTGCTTTAGCCGTGTTTAAGAATGGTCTTCCTAATATGAGAGGAACTTGAGAATCTTCTTCCATGTCCAGAACAACAAAATCTACTGGAAATACTAAAGTACCAACTTTAACTAGCATGTTCTCCATTATCCCTCTAGGATATTTTATTGATCGATCAGCTAGTTGTATACTTATTCTAGTTGGTTTCAATTCTCCAAAGTCTAGTTTAGCGTATAGTGAATACGGCATTAAATTTATACTAGCACCTAAGTCTGCCAATGCTTCTAAGACTACCCAGAAAACATGGAATTGTGAAACTTCCTGGATCAGATAGTTTTTCTGGTATCTTATTCAACAGTACTGCTGAACAATTAGCATTCATAGTAACGGCTGAGAGTTCTTCCATTTTCTTTCTATTCGTGATCAGATCTTTCAAGAATTTAGCATATCTAGGCATTCCTGAAATCACATCAATGAAAGGAAGATTTACATTTATCTGTTTAAACATATCCAAGAATTTGGATTGCTCGGCTTCAAGTTTTTCTTTCTTCATTTTACTCGGGTAAGGAAGTGGTGGTTGGTATGGTTTAACATAAGGTTTAGCCTTAACTGTGTTATCTTCATTAACCTTTTCAACTACCGGTTCTTTTTTCTTATCTTGTTCAGGTTGTGGTTCTTGTGGAGTAGGAATAGCTTCATCAGAAGTTACAAGTATTTCAGGTGGTTTAAGTGTTGTACCACTTCTTGTGGTAATGGCTTTAGCTGTTTCATTCCGGGGGTTAGCATTTGTATCACTAGGTAGACTTCCCGGTTTTCTTTCACCTATTAACCTTGCTAGGTTACTTACTTCTTGTTCCAAATTTTGAATAGAAGCTTGTTGATTTCTAAATGCTTGAGCATTTTGTTCATTAGTTTGTTTCTGAGATGTGAAAAACTGCGTTTGAGTTTCAACTAGCTTCGTCATCATATCTTCTAAATTCGGCTTTTTATCATCGGTTTGTTGTGGTGGTTTGTTTTGAAAATTAGGTCTTTGCTGGTTGTAAGTATTATTGGATACTTGTTGATTGCTAGGACCTTGTTGGTTGTTGTATGGAATATTTCGGTTATAATTCTGGTTTTGATTGTAAATCGGTCTTGGCGGTTGATAATTATTCTGATAATTATTTCCAGGCCTTTGGTTTATGTATGAAATATTCTCTCTTTGTTCCATTGTTAATTCAATACTGAGACAATCTTTTGTCAAATGTGGTCCTCCACACTGCTCACAACTAATTCGTATTGAGTGAATATCTTTAGTCATCTTTTCCATTCGTCTCTCGACAGCATCTATCTTTGCGGAAATGGAATCTAAGTCATGGCTAGAATCGGCTCTAGCTGCTTTAGATGATCTAACGATATCTTTTTCTTGGTGCCACTCATGTGAGTGGGAAGCAGTGTTATCAATAATTTTGTAAGCATCAGTTTTGGTTTTCTTCATAATGGAACCACCAGCTGCTATATCTATGTCTTTCCTTGTAGTGATGTCGCATCCTTGGTAGAATATTTGTACTATTTGACAGGTGTCTAAACCATGTTGCGGACATCCTCTTAATAACTTTCCAAATCTTGTCCACGCCTCATATAGAGTTTCATTTGGCTTCTGTGTGAACGTAACAATTTCTCCTTAAAGTCTTACGGCTTTAGATGCCGGAAAGAATTGTTTAAGAAATTTTTCAACTAAAACGTCCCATGTATCAATCGCCCCTTCAGGTAACGATTCCAACCAATCTTTGGCTTCTCCCTTTAAAGTCCAGGGAAATAACATGAGATATATATGTTCATCCTCCACTTCTCTTATTTTAAATAGAGTGCAGATCCTATTAAAGGTACGAAGATGTTCATTTGGATCTTCCTTCGGTGCACCACTAAATTGGCATTGATTAGTCACCATGTGTAGAATTTGTCCTTTGATTTCATAATCTGGCGCATTAATGTCAGGATGAGTAATTGCGTGACCTTGGCCAGTGCGTTTAGCTCTCATTCGGTCTTCCATACTTAAAGGTTCCAGATTCTCCATAATTGAATTTGTTGAATCGGAATCACTAGAGGATTCTGATTTAATGGTTCGTTCCTCAACAATCTCTGTTTGAATGATTGGTGGTTCCGGAGGAAAGTTTAGTGGTTCAGGATCTATGAATCGTCCCTGAATATTCTCCGGATTCTCAATTGTGAGGTAGGGTTCAAAAAATGGATTATCGGAAATTTGAATTGGAGTACTTGGTCGACTGGATGACGATTCTAAAGAAAAATCAACGGCGGTAATATTTGCTAAATGTCTTGATCTAGTTACAGGTGGTGAACGTACAAAAGGTGGTGAACGTCTTGCTCGGTGCATTCATTGAATATCCTATTAGTTTTTAAAAGGAAAGAAAAATTATATAAGTTATCCAATTAATAGACTTTTCTGATTTTGCCCACGTTTCGAATAGCCAAAAGATGCAGCAGAGGGGCAGGATTCGTTTGGTCTCAATATAATTGAGGACTGTTTGGCTCCAATAACCCGGTCCACGTACAAATCCAACTATTACTACGAACCAGAAAATTTTGATGTCTATCAATTTAACCACTTAAAATAAATTTTCGTAATTTTAAGAAATTTAGATAAGAAGTAGAATAAAAATCTATGTCCTAAAACTAGAATAGCGAGAAATAAGAAAGAAAAAGAGTTCGTCGAAAAAGGTCGAAAAAGAAAAATGGTTGAAAAATAAAAGGTGACGGAAAAATAAAAGAAACTTATAACACTTAAAAACACTTGACTAACCTAACCTTATTACTACAACTAACTTAAAATTATAATCGCAAATTGAGATTACTAATTGGAATGATAATTGATACATAGGTAAAAGTCGTCTAAAAATATTAAAGCTTACAGGAAAAACTAAATCCCAAATGGAAATAACTTAAAAAGAAACTAAAACTTAAAAAGGCGTCGCAAAATTCTAAAGTACCTAAATCTTAGTCTAAAGAAAAAGCACTTAAGGAATTCTACGGCAAAGCCTAAAAATCTAGAAGTAAAAATAACTATGGCAAAAACTAAGTTTAAAACTAAATATGAGCTAAAAATACAAATATTACGCTAAAACGATTAAAAAGGAAAAAATATAAAAATAAACTAAAAGTTGTAAAAAGTACAATTTTTATAAAAATATTATTTTTATATTATTTATTTTATAAAACTATTAATTTATATATATAATAAAACTAATTAAAATTTAAAATACAATTTAATTTAAAAACTTAAACTAATTATATTAATAATTAAGTAATTAGGGTTTATTAATAATAATAATTAATAATTACCCGTAATAAATGCTGATTAGGGTTTCTGTCGGTGTCAGGGTGGCTTCGCGAGTTGCGGTATTCCAAGCAGCAAACTCCGCGAGTCGCGGGATTCCAATTTTCAACTCAGGTACAGTTTAAAATTTGACGCGTTTTTTTTTATTTTATATTTTTTTCTATTTTCTGTTTTAAAATCTAAAATATTTATATAATAAAAACTTATATTTTTATAAAATAAAAATAAAGAAACTTTATAAAACTTAAATATTTAATAAAATCTTAAAAATATATAAATTTTTGTTTTTCTTTTTATATTTTCGAATAATTAAAAACGTATTTTTACAAAAGTGAATTTTAATAAAAGTAAACTAAAAAAAATCTTTTTTTTTTATGTAGCGTTGCGCTTCCGGCTTTTAAGCTAGATTGTTCCCCGGCAGCGGCGCCAAAAATAACTTGATGTTATGCGAGGTGTATATAGAATAGCTTTATATTTTAGCAGGAAATACTATTAAATACGATACAATTTTACACAAGATATTTATTTATTTAGAGAATGGATATACTTAAACCTTGCTACAACACTTATAGGCAGTGTACCTAATCGTACAGTAGTGTAGTTTTTAGTAAGTCCGGTTCGTTCCACAGGGAAAATCTTTAAATAAAGCTTAACGCTATATTAGTTTACTTTTATAAAAATACAAATATATATATAAGTAATATTATTATTATAAAGGGGAGTTTTTTACCGTTTAATGACCGATTTGTCGATTTTAAAACTTTAGTCGCAGTTAAAACCAAATGTAAAATAATAAATAAATACAAGACTTAATTTGAAGCGTAAAGTAAATAACGATAATGAAATTGCGAATAATAAAAGTGCGATAAAATAAACTTGCGATTATTAAAAAGTACGATAATTAAAAGTGCAATTAAATACAATAACAATAAAAATGCGATAATTAGAAGTGTAATTAAATATAAAATAAAGGAAATTAAATATGAAATAAAAGAATTATGCTTATTTAAACTTCCGTAACCATGATGTTTGACGTGTTGATTTTAGTTTTATGCCCATGTGTTAATTGTCCTTTGTCCTGGATTATTTAATATGTCCCTCTGGTTTTTGTCCATAACAGTCCATCAGTCATAAATATAAAGTGCGAGTGTCCTCGTCAAATTATCCTTATACCCGAAGTTAAATATTCCAACTAATTCGGGACTTAAACTGTAACAAGGTTTTATTACTTTGTTTAATAATTACACCAGAATGTCGACTGAGTGTAACCCAAGGTTTTAATACTTTGTTATCAATTATGCCAAGTGTCCTTGTACATAATTTCACCCATGTTTTAATAATTCTAGTGGCTATTAATCCATTCCCGTGTCCGGTTAAATGAACGATTATTTGTACATATAAATACCTTGCCCATCGTGTCCGATCGAGTGTATATGGTAATTTATAGGGACGCTCAATTGTAAATCTTTATATTAACATTAACAAACTATCATTTAGTTAAACAAATATAAAGCCCATTAATAGCCCATAGTCTAATTTCCACAAGTGTCGTTCTTTTGTCCAAACCCCAATTATGGTACAAAGCCCAATTACCCAATTTTAGTAATTAGCCCAACATCATGATTACTTCGGATTAAATAAGCATAATAATAACTTAGCTACGAGACATTAATGTAAAAAGGTTGAACATAACTTACAATGATTAAAAATAGCGTAGCGTTACACGTACAAAATTTTGACTTACACCCTTACAACATTCGCTAACATACCCTTATTATTAGAATTATAATTAAAATTAAAATTAAAATATAAATATAAATATATTTACGTATACATATATAGAGAGAGATTGAATTTTTTTTATGATCAAAATGATCAGAATTCGTTTGGCTTTATAGGGAATTGAGTTCAGGGGTACTCCGCGACTCGCGGCAATTTTTGCCTTCAAACTTCGCGAGTCGCGGAGTTTGAAAATACAGCTCACCCTCCTTTAGCTTCTTTCTTGCCGACGATTTATAAATATATTATAATATATATATATATTAATTTTAAGAATTAATTATATATTATATTATATTTATGTACATAGTTGACTCGTAATTTTTAGTCCATTGCGTCGAGCGTTGAGAGTTGACTCATGTCCCGGTTCCGGATTTTCGAACGTCCTTGCGTACAATTTTATATTTTGTACTTTGCGTTTTGAATCTTGTACTCTTGTAATTTCGATACGTTTCTTATCAATAATTGGAACCTCTTTGATTGTATTTTGTACTTTTGAGCTTTTTGGACCTTTGCGTCTTCAATTCATCGAATCTGTCTTTTGTCTTCACCTTTTATTATTTAAACGAATATCACTTGTAAATAGAACAATTGCAACTAAAAGCTTGTCTTTCTTGAGGAATAATGCTATGAAATATATGTTCGTTTTTAGCATTATCAATCCTCTTTACCGCATTCCAATGCTCTTTACCAGGATTCGCCTACTCCCACTGCATGTGCAATGTCTGGTCTTGTACATATCATTGCGAACATTAAACTTCCCACTGCTGATGCATACGGTACGCGAGACATCTCCTTCCTCTCGTATTCACTGCTAGGACACATAACGGAGGATAACTTGAGATTAGTAGGAAGTGGGGTTGAGATTGGCTTACTATCTTGCATATTGAAGCGCTGCAAGACTTTCTTCAAATAATTCTTTTGAGAAAGCCAAATCTTCCTATTATCTCTGTCTCGGTGAATTTGCATCCCTAGAATCTTGTTTGCGGCACCCAAGTCTTTCATTTCAAACTCCCTAGCCAATTGAGCCTTCAGCTTATTAATACTATCTTTGTTGGGGCCTGCAACCAACATGACGTCTACATATAACAGCAAAATGACAAAATCATTGTCCCCAAACCTCTTGAAATATGCACAAGGGTCTGCATAAAGTCTGTTATATTCAAGGCTCATTATGAAAAAATCAAATCTCTTGTACCAACATCTCGGCGCCTGTTTGAGACCATACAGAGATTTCTTTAACCTGCAAACCAAGTTCTTTTTTCCTTGTAGTTCAAAACCTTCTGGTTGAAGCATATAAATTTCTTCTTCAAGGTTTCCATGAAGAAATGCGGTTTTCACATCTAGCTGCTCTAGATGCAAATCAAATGTAGCACACATCGCTAGAACTACTCGAATTGTTGTAAGTCGAACCACAGGAGAAAATTTCATTAAAGTCCGTACCTTCTTTCTGAGCATATCCTTTAACCACCAGTCTTGCACGATACCGCTCCACTTGATCATCTCCATTTCACTTGATCTTATACAACCATTTATTTCCAATAGGTTTTCTACCTTTCGGCAATGGCACAAGTTCCCATATTTTATTTTTATGAAGAGCTTCAATTTCTTCCTGCATAGCCGTCATCCACTGAGATGCATCTGAATGATTTAGTGCCTCACGAAGAGTTGTTGGCTCTCCTTCCTCTGTTAGAAGACAATATGCAACATTGCTTTCCATAATATAATCTGAGTGCCACCCTGGACGTTTCCTTTCCCGATTAGAAATACGAATCGCTGGAGCTTCATCAACGACTACTTGATTTTCATCATGCTCTGGTACTGCTTCAGAAGAATCTTTATGAAATTCATTACCCACCTGTATCGGTATAGTTTCTTTTGAAGTGCTAACATCTTTAAGATCTTTGTCTTCTGTAAAGACAACATCTCTGCTGATGACTACTTTGTGGGCAGTGGGGTCCCACAAGCGATACCCCTTAACTCCATCAGCATACCCCAAGAACAAACACTTTCTGGACTTCGGATCCAACTTTGTCGTTTCTTGAGAATTGTACATTGCGTACACATGACTTCCAAATACATGAAGGTCAGAATAATCAACTAGTTTTTCGGTCCACATCTCCATCGGCAATTTCAACTCAATTGCAGTTGATGGTGACCGATTTATCATGTAACAGGCAGTACTTACTGCTTCTGCCCAGAATGATTTCCTCAAGCTTGTAGTTGCCAACATCGCCAGTGTTCTATCTAACAAGGTTCTATTCATCCGCTCTGCCACTCTGTTTTGTTGAAGAGTATATGCTGTCGTGAACTGTCTTTTGATACCTTCTTGTTTGCAGAACTTATCAAATTCATCACCAGTGTATTCTCCTCCATTATCTGTCCTGAAACACTTGATCTTTTTACCATATTCAAGTTCAACCCGCGCTTTGTAAACTTTGAAAACTTCAAACACATCCGCCTTTCTCTTGATTGGGTACACCCAACATCTCCTAGTGTAATCATCAATAAATGATACAAAATACTTTGCTCCTCCTAGGTATTGAACTGGTGCTTGCCACACATCAGAGTGAACCAATTCTAGAATCAATTTACTTCTAGAATTTGATGTGTTAAACTTCAGGCGATGCTGCTTGCTTATTACACAATGCTCACAGAAAGGTAGCGATACCTTTGTAAGACCAGGAATAAGATTTCTTTCAACAAGAATCTTCATACCTTGCTCAGACATGTGTCCAAGCTTTTGATGCCATGTCATAGCAACTTTATCACTTGAACTATTCGAAGCAACAAATGCTTCCGATTCCTGTACCGTTTCACCTTTCAGAATGTATAAATTAGCACTCACTTTTTCTCCTTTCATAAGTACAACTGCGCCTTTCTTGATTATCATGATATTCTCATGTATTACCATCTTACAACCAAGATCATCCAATTGTCCTAAAGACAATAAGTTCTTCTTCAAACCCTCCACGTATCGTACACCTTGAATAGTACGAACTGTACCATCGTGCATCTTCAGAATGATATCTCCAATTCCAATGATCTTTAGTTCATGATCAATGCAACTGTATACAGATCCTTCTAAGATACGTTCATATTGTTTGAACCATTCTCTTCTAGGGGTCATGTGAAAAGTAGCTCCCGAGTCAAATAACTAGACATCAACAAATGTCTTTCTGCCTTCATTTGCTACCACTGCCTCACTAACCAAAGCAGTCCCATCATCTGAAGTGCTTGCAATATTTCCTTGAGGATTTGAGTTATTTAAACTCCGACAATCCTTCTTCAGGTGACCTTTCTTGCCACAATTGTAGCATGTATAGGTCTTCTTCTTTTTAGACTTCGGTTTACCATGATTGTGACTCCCACTTGGGCCACGTTCCGTTGATCCCCCTCCTGACACCAATAAGGCCTCCACTTGTCGTGAACCGGCCTGTTTGTCCTCCTTGTTATTGCACCGATTTTCTTCTTCTAGAATAGCAGCTGCAACTTCATCATAGACTAGATACTCCGAGAGAACAATATTGGTTAAGTTAATAATTAGTTGATCATACGAGTCAGGTAGACTCTGAAGTAAAAGTTCAGCACGTTCTTTTGGCTCTATATTGCAACTTAATGAAGCGAGTTGAGAAAATAGAGTATTTAAAGAATTAATGTGCTCATTAACTGAAGTAGATTCATTCATGCGTAGCGCATAAAGTTTTCTCTTAAGGAATATCTTGTTGTGGAGTGATTTGGTCTCGTACAATTTTACGAGGTGATCCCAAATCTCTTTCGCCGTCTTCTTTTCTTCAATGCTAGATAAAACGCCATCTGCTAGTGCCAGATGAAGATTTGCGATAGCCTGGCCGTCCATCTCTTCCCATTTTTCATCAGTGACTTCGACGGAACGTCCACTGATAGCCGCCAAACACTTGTCCTTTCTTAGGATAGCTTTCATCTTTAGTTTCCATAACGAGAAATTACTCCCGTTGAACTTTTCAATTTCAAATTTCGTAGACATTGCTATAATCACAATCTTCTTTTCGACAATACTATTTTTCTGAGAAATAGTACCCGAGAACTTTTATCGAGTGAAATTAATCTTACTTATTTTCTGATGTGGACGATCCACTCCCGTGGCAACCACAGAGCATACGATAAGTAGATTAATACACGCTAGATATTAGAACCTTAGCTCTTGATACCACTTGTTGAGAAAAGCGACACCAAATTATAGCAAACCGCTAGTAATACTCGAAATAATGACAATAAAGGAACACCAAGATTTAACGTGGAAAACCCCAATAGGGTAAAAACCACGGGCAAGGAAATAAACGTTTCACTAATAAGAAAAATAGGAATTATACTTTCTCTTTAATTACAAGGATAATCACTAATCTTTATATCTCTTGTAATTAGGAGATAAATCTCACAAACTCTCTATTTATTTATTAGTATACAAGGAAGAAAGAAAGAATATGTTTTTGGTACATGAAAGAAAGAAGTATTGATTTTGGGATGATAAATAAGCTTGCAAGAAGGCCTATTTATACTAAAACAAGATGAGGTTGGTGAATTGTGAATGCATGTACTTGTTAGGTGAAATATGCAAGTAGTCAAATTTGCCTTCTTAAATTGTAGGCTCCTAACTTACGTATCCAACTTCATATTCTTGTTTAACTAGTGTGCCACCTTCTAGACTATTATTAACAGTTTCTGCTAGCACTTATTTGATTGTTTTTTTTTAGTTTTCTGTAATGGGTATATAAAAAAAAAGATATAGGTACAAACGATCAGTAGATTATGTACCTAGTAGAATGTGGTATATTTTTGTGATGATAACAGAATGTTGTACGTAACGTTTGCTTTGCATTCGTATATCACTATGGGCATAAGTCTGATAAGACAAAATAGGGCCACTTTCAAAACCCGCCCACCACGCCTGTTGCGGTAGTGGAACTTGAACCCGATCACAGATGAAACGGTGATCCAAACCAAAATTTTTTTTTTCATTGACAGGGGTAAACCCTAATAAAAACCTTACTTTTTAGTAAAATTTTTATTTTTAGTAAAAATTTTTATTTTTATTTTTTGAAATCCAGATGGGGCGGTGCCCCTACCTGTCCCTTAAATGTTCCGCCCCTGCTGTTGGCATGAGAGAATAAATTGCATTACAGATAAAACTTCGTTGTCAAACAATATCAATTGTGTTTGTTTGTTAAATACCATGATAATACATTTCTGAGATTGGCAACTTAATTAATCCCCAAAAGATACAATATTTGCTCTAATGTTAAAGCTGACTATGGTTGTGTATAGTCGAGATTGATCAGTTAAGCGTAAAGTTTATATGATTTTTTATGGAGTTTGTTTCAAATGTTGTAACATGACCTAAATTATACTAACTGCAAGAGAAATTTCAGTTATTTGTAGTTCTGTTTTAAGGCAACATATAAGTACAAATCTTGTGTTGTGACGACTAGTAGTGAACCATCACGAAATAATGCAAGTAGACGAAGCTAGGTGGTCCTTTTCTTTATCTTTCTTTGCCTTAAATAGGATGTTTGTGCTAGTGCGGGAGAAAGTTAGTGTTTTACGCAGTACAATTACTTAAAAACACAAAAAAAATATGAAAGATTGGCGTGCCCGAACACAAATCATGATGTTCTCCATTTGTCGTACGTCCTTTCTTAAAATATCGCTATCCATATCGACCGTCGAATCATATTCCTGTTTCTAGTTCTTTTCTTGGTGACCTCATCAATCCACTTAATGGTTGGTATCTTATTGCTTAAGCTTAAAAAGTAAATAAGTAGGTGCATGAATACTAGTTGGATAATAACTACACAGACTCTGCAGCAACTTTATTCTTTTGGTGTGTGAAACTTCACAGATGGTAAAAGCTTGCAATAGATGTGAGGTTAATGATCAATGCACATGGATACTTTTGTATTCTTCTTCTTAATGAGTTGAGGAATTCTGAATTTGATCTCCTGGAAGTTTTAACATTTTAAAATTCATATTAGATGTAGGCGACATTAAGTGATTTGCAAATAGATACTTTGAAACATTTGCATGTTTAGAATATGAACTTAAAGATGGATTGTTCAATGCTCAGCTTAAATGATGTTGACGATAATCGGCTAATAGTACTACAGAAGTCAATGAAGTCAACGAAAGTCAACTGGAAGTTGAGGGAACAGTTTGTTATTATTCGGAAGTTGGAGGACCTGTTCAGTATATATTGTAACTTAGTATGTTACGTTTTGTTAGTCTCTTATTTTTGGTAATTAGGGCTTGTAATTAGACGACGACAACAACAACAACAAAAAAACACAATACCACATGAGTGGTGTATGGGGAGGTGAGATGTAAACAATTCTTCTTTTATCCGAGAATTAAAACAAGTAATTTCTCCGCCCAGAGTGATGGACTCTCAAAAGTAGAGAAATCATCTCTCTCTATTCGACGGATAAAGAGATTGCTTTCGAGTGGACCTCCGGCCAATAAGTAGGAAATTTAATAATAAAAAAAAAATCATGGCTATATTAACCAAAATATGGCTTACTATAACAAAAATACCTAATTAAAATTACACATAATTTACACCCAAAAAATAGTAAGGTAGTAAGTTTCAGGGTACACATTGGTGAGTACGGACTTAATGGCCCACTAGTATAACATTATCCTGAACTGGGGTGAACTTTGGGACAGCAGATTCAAGAATTGATTCTGACTGGTAAAGCAATTTACACTGATTTGTTTCACATGGAAAACGCCATAATAACAATAATTTGATCGCTTTCTAGTACACGAATAATTGTATTATGATCAATAGTTCTCGCAGACAGCAATAATAATTGGTTAATGGAAGCAGCCTTTTGGACACTCCAAGGAAAATGAAAGTAAAAGGTACGTGCATCAGCTCGCATATTGATGTTTTCACCCCAAGTATGTGTTTTGTCGCGTACTAAAATGTGTCTTTTATGTGTGTCCATGAACATTTGAATCAATCATAGATCCTAGATGTAACCAATTAAATGCTTGATTGCTACATGGGGTATGAACAATGAATTTGTGTAGCGGGGCGGTAATGTCATGTTAGTGTGAGTCTTCTCAAGTTTGAAAAGTTCATGACCATTAGTTTTGTTTACCTTATAAATGCAAAAATATTATGGCTAGTTGGTTATGTAGATGGGAGTATTTAAAGTATTGCAGGTTCAGTCCCTACATGATGCAACGAGGAACCTAATTTAAGTGAAAAAAGGGTGTAAAAGTAGATAGTAGGGGACTAGTTGATCGGGAGCATAGGGATTAATCGGTGTAGAAGGTTAATCGGACGTTGACTAACTTTGACTGTGTTTGACCTACTTTGATCAGTTTCGATATAATTAATCCAACTTTGGATTAATAATCTATATTTAATTGAATTACCTCACGTGTGGGTCTTAGGCAGATTTGCATGGGCTGGTTAGGTTGCCTGAATATTAAGATTTGGGATGGATCAATATAGCCCCTAGATACCCACGTGTTATTTACAATCTACACATTATAATTTATTTTGGCTAAAATATGAATACTTATATAAACGAATACATTTTTAAAAAGAAAACGTCAACATAACAAATGAGACTTAAACGAAGACGTTTACAATTTACACATTATAATTTGTACATTTCGTCTCAAATGAGACTTAAATTCATAACATTTTCAGTAAAGAGTTACACTGATATTGCTATGCCAAAAATTCTTTGGTTATAGTCATTTAGATGGATTGTAACCAACTTTTCATGGAACTGGAGTACATATTTAAAATCGGTCAAAATATTTTCAATAAACATGAATAATTACGTTAGCAAAACTCTTACTCCATGTATAGAATCTAATGAGTCAAAAGTATTTTTGTTAAGTCCGAGTCTGAGTATCATAGACTTTGGTATGCAGTGAAGAACATAGATTTCGTCAGAAACTACGAACAGGGGCGGAATATACTAGGGACAGGGCGGGGCACCCGCCCCAGCTGAATTTTTTTTTTTTTTTTAAATTTACACAAATAATATAAATTTTTTTACTAAAAATAAGGTTTTTTTAGTGTTCGCCCCGGCTGTTAATGAAAAATTTAATAAATTTTTACACCCGCCTCATCTGTGGTCGGGTCCAAGTTTCGTCAATGACTACGAAGCATAGAATCTGACATGATCAATATCAAAGACTTAATTAAAACATGTGAAGACCTAAGAAGATAAGAATGAGCATATTCGATTTAAACGAATATCTCTGCCTTGTAATAAAAGATTTGAAGTGATACGATTCTATCTTATTTTCTTACTTATCTTATAGTTTGTTAGGAAACTAGATCATTAGACTTTGGCGGGATTATGCTTCTAAAATAACAAGTCTGTAAATAGGAGATGTATGTTTACTTCTCAAATCGTTCACTCCTTGTTAATCTTGACGATTGTTATATTTACAATTGTGTATTCTTAATTATCGTGTTCTATTCAATTGATTTCGCACTTGATATTGTTTATATCATTCCGATTACCCATTAATACCTTGTTTAATTGAATACAAACGTTCTAGGTTACTTACTTGGGACCAAAAACTGGTACCAGAGCGAATAAAGATATTAATTCTTAATTCATAATCTTTAAATGATCAAGCAATACCTAGAACGATTTATGAAAACCAAACTATCAAGAAATGTCTACCACCATTGCAAACCCTTTTATGGCAGGAAAAGGAGTACTAACCTTTGATAGTAATGACTTTACAATCTCGAAACTAAAGTTACTTTGGTATCTAGGATCCATTCATGATGAAATGGAAAGAGTTCTTCTTAAAGGACCTATCATTCCTGGGAAATGGATAGAACCAGTTTTTGATGAAGCTGGAAATGATTTATCACCTGGTGAGTTTATTCAAACTACCAAAAACCATTTTTACTGAGCAAGATGCTATTCTATATAGGTTGGGCAGTTAGATCAGAAGCATCATTGGCAATGCTATTACTGTTCTAATTTTGAGAAAGATCGGTCATACAAAAATTGCAAAAGCCATGTGAAAAATCTTATTGAATGATTTTAAAGGGGTTACTGTTGTTAAACCCCAAAAGAGAGAATTTAATTAGATGCTATGAAAACTTTGGTGTTGAACCTGAGGAATCACTATTTGACCTTCATTTAAGATTCCAAGTCTTGATAAATAATCTGGAAGGTGTTAGTATTACCAAAACACAACTAGAGCTCCGTCAAAAGAATATTTTAGTATCTGTTTTTTGATTTTAAAGTCTATAAGAAAATGAATCATTAAAATTAAATCTTGAGCAACTTAAAAGACTTTTACAAGAAAACGATTCTCATATTGAGGAACTTAGTAGTTACAAATTTGAACTTGATGCTTATAAAACTACTTTTTTTTTAAAAAAAAAAAAAAAGGAAAAACTGTTAACTTTTGATAATAAAAAGGAGAAATACGTAAAGAAAACTAGTGAATATGAATGTATTTGCAAATCATGGTGTGTTTCTTCTAAAAAGAATTTAGATGCAATTGCTAGACTGATTCATGCAGATGTTAGAGCTGTTCTTGGAGATAATTATCGTCTAAAAACTAATATAGTTTCTGAGATTAAAGAAAACTCTAAGAAATTTAAACCTGTAATTTCAACTAATACTTTTATGATTGATGTTGATGACAAGAAGTTTTTGACTAATGCCTTTGTTAGTCCCATGTCAGGATCAATCTTTGCCACTGGGTATGCTAAGTTGAAACTTCTATACATCACATATGATTCTAGATATGATTCAAGAGACTCATCCACTTCAGACTCAAGCATATCATTTGACAAAAATAAAACTGATAATAATGCCAAGGTATCAATGGAAGATAAAAGGTAGAAGTTGAATCTTCAAAACATCAAAAGTCAACTCAAAAAGAAAAATCTAGCAAAAAATTGCATAATTCTAAAAGTTCCAAAAAAGAAAAGTAAGTATGTTTACAAAACAGAAAGCACTAGTGAAACTTAGTCAGTGACCAAGTCTAACCTAGTTAAAAGTAAAGTTTCTAGAAAGGAGTCTAAGTCTAAATCCATTCAGACTGAGATTATTTCAAAACTAAAAAAAAGGAAATTCTAAAGTTTAATGAAAACTTAAAAGAAAATTTTATTTAAAACGATGGTATGATAATAGTAGATATTTGAAGTCTAAATCAAGGAAAACCAACTTCTCTAAGAAACTTGGTTGAAACCAAGGGTCTGAAACAATGTTAGGAGTCTATGGAATAAGGAGGAAAAATCTTATGATGAAAAATTTGTCTGGATAGATAACAAACCATTTGTGTGGAGAGTTAAAAGCTCTTCAAGAGAACCCGCTGACAAGTGGGTTTCCAATGTAAACTAATCTCTCTTTTTTTTTAGTCAGGGAATAAATTTTTTTGGACAACGGCTGTTCAAGACATATCCTAGATGCAAGGAGCATTTGGAGGTGTTTGTTAATGAAAAAAGGTCCATTAGTTAGATATGGTAATAATTCAGTTGGAAAGACTGTAGGGTATGGTACTGTAAGAGTTGGAAGTGTTACTTTAAAGATCGCGACACTAGTTGAAGGTCTGATACACAATCTAGTAAGTGTTTGTCAAGTTCTTGATGAAGATAATGAGATCAGAATCAGAAAGAAAGTTGGAATAATCTATGATCCCAAAGGAAAGCCAATCTTAGTGGCTTGGTGACAGCCAAACATTTATGTGCTAGATCTTGATTCTGCTGATGCTGGTATAGATACACTCTTGTATTCACAAACTGTTCATGAGTTTAACTAGCTATAGCATAAAAGGCTTTCTAATATGAACTTTAAATACATCAATGAATTATCAAAGAAGAAGCTAATGAAAGGACTACCTCAACTTACTTACAATAAAGACAAGGCTTGTTTTGCATGTGTCATGAAAAAGCAAACCAAAACTCAATTTCCTTCTAAATCTCTGTCTACTTTAAGTGAATTTCTTCACATGCTTCACATGGACCTCTTAGGTCCTATGAGCTTTAGCAGTCTGAGTGGAAAAAGGTATACTCTAGTAGTTGTTCATGGTATACCTGGGTGGTTTTCTTAAATTCTAAAAGTAATGCTTTAGAGGAAATCAATAACTTAATAAATAAGGAACGAGTTCAAAACGGTACATTTTTAAACAGCTGAGAAGTGATCATGAGACAGAATTCAAAAATGCTACTCTGATAGAATTATGTGAAGATGTTGGTATTAAACAAAACTTTGTTGCTGTAAGGACTCCACAACAAAAAGGAGTGGCTGAGAGAAGGAACAAAACCTTGTTGAAGCTACAAGGACTATGCTTTGTCAATCAAATATTGCTATAAGGTTTTGATATGTGGCTGTAAATACTACTTGTTACACTCAGAACAGATCTATTATTGTCAAAAGGCATGGCAAAACTCCTTATGAGTTATATCACAAGAAGATTCCTACAGTGCATTATTTTTATATCTTTGGATGTAAATGCTATATTTTGAATCAAATAGGTCAGCTTGGAAAAATGGAGCCTAAATCTGATGATGATATGTTTATGGGATATTCTTCAGTGTCAAAACCATATAGGGCTTATAATCTAAAAACATTGAAGATTAAAATTGATCTTCTTTCGGTAGATCAATGTAGGGTTGTTATTATCATAGTTATGAAATACAGAACTGGTAAACCCTTATCCCATTTCCCTCCTATCATCGAGGAAATTTCGGGTTGTTGTGTCATACCCCCAAATAGGGCCGGGGAAATATGACTTCACAATATCACAACACAAGTATGTATAAACGAGAACGACTCTATATGAGACATTTTAATTAAAAACCAATGTATTATAAGCAGCGGAAAGTATTAAGTCATTACGAATGACTCCTTAAAATTTAAATGTAATCTAAAATGTTCTAATGCAATAATATGAATGATGATATGCGGAATTCAAAAGCAGCAAAGTCCAAATAGCAAATAATCTTTAGCAATCTTCACCTGAGATAAAACATGCTTAAAGTGTCAACCAAAAATGGTTGAGTGAACAACATAGGTTTATCAATAATAACCAAGTTTTTAGACCATAAGATTTAATTATAAAGTTTAATCAGTTCGGTAGTAGTGCTGGGGTATAAGATATCGAAACTAACCATAAGTTACCCTAAACACATCACGTTCGTGTCGTTGAATCATTATTATGTATCCATTGACCAACGGTAATCTGGATAGAGACGTCACTCTCAATAGCGCTACTCACAATAACTAAGCTTGCCAAAATTCCAGCAACTAACGATATCATGGTAGGGATTTAGCATGAATCAAAGCATGTTAGCACAGTTTGAACTAATCAGAATAAAGTTTTCATGTACTCGTGTCTAAGAGTAAAATAGTTTAAAAGCAAGCATGTGTCTCACCCCAAAGTTTAAAATAAGTAAATAGAGAAAGTTAAAAAGTGGGGTTATGAAGTTCACCTTAATAGCAGATAGATATTCCACGCAAGTTATATGATCGGAGTGTTGAACACGGAGATCTCAACCTAGAGATATTATGTTCGATTAGTTAATGTCTAATAGACATAAAGTTTGTTTATTAATATAGCAAACTATATTAACAGTGACCGTTCTCGAGAAAAGTTATATTTATATAAGTGATAATATACTTAGTGTACTTAAGTGTTACTATATAGATAAGTGTATAGGTTGTACTAATAACAGTATTATTATTTAATTAATCAACCACTATGTACACTTATCATTATATAATTATACTTATGTGATACATATATATATATATATATATATATATATATATATATATATATATATATATATATATATATATATATATATATATATATATATATATATATATATATATATATATATGAGGTGTAGGTGTATACATAAGTGTATGATGATACATATATATATATATATATATATATATATATATATATATATATATACACTTATTACTTTTTATTATTATGTTTCCTAACTTAATATAACTTACATAATGCACATTCATACATACATACACACGTACATATATGCACATATATATATACGTATGTATATATTTACATATACACACACATATACATACAATGTATACATGCACATAGGTACATATGCATGAATGCATGTACATCATTAATTATTAATCAACCTCACATAAAATCATAGCTTTTACTAAACCCTATAACATAATATTACCTAATTAATCATACAATATTCATCGACCCTAATCATAGTTCTATTAATTACAATCTTATTAATCAACTATTATCAATCTTTTTAATCTTATTCACAATACATCATGATCATATTAATAACTTTTAATTATATTAACTAGTTTATAAATAAAAACATAGTTTTTCATCATATATCTTTAACCATTGTTAATTCATACCCTTTATCATAATCATATTCTTATAATCATACATTTAACCTTAATCAAAATTATTATTCATACAAGATTCATGTTCAATATCTTTTAAGTCATTAACCTAGTTTTTATAACTTCTTAAATCATAGCTTAACAACAATCATGATCACTTTATATTCATACTTTTAAGTTTAACAATCTTAACCTTATTATTAAATTCAACAACTAGTTCACTTTTAATTATAATCAATATCATGATTCATTAACCTTAATCTTATTAATCATAATCTTTTAATCTCATAATTCATAAATCAACTTTATAATTCATAACATAAAACTTAATAACTAACTTAAGAGTAATTGATTCAATAGCATGATTAAACTAGGGTTTATTAGGTATACCTTATGGGTTAAAGATCAAGAATAGATGATGTTTGTGGTGCGAAAACAGGCAGAAAACAGCAGCAACAACCACGACCCACTTGAAGGGGTTTTTGGGTCACTTGATCACGAGCAGAAACAGCAACAAATCAGAAGAAACGCAGCAACTGAGGACAGTTTCTTGGGCTGTTAAATCACGTTTTTACAGCAGGAAAGCAAGCAGGAACGTGTGCACTTTTGGGCTGTTGAGGGTAGTCGATTACAGCAGGTATATGATGTGCGTAGAGGTGTATACAAAATAGTTATATTTTTACTAAGAAATACTATTAAATATGATATAATTTTACACAAGTTATTTATTTATTTATAGAGTGAATATACCTAAACCTTGCTACAACACTTATAGGCAGTGTACCTAATCGTACAGTAGTGTAGTTTTTAATAAGTCTGGTTCGTTCCACAGGGATCTTAGCCAAGCTTAACGCTATATTAGTTTTAACTTATAATTGTAAAAATACAAATATATTTATAAGTAGTATTATTATTATAAAAGGGGGTTTTTACCGTTTAATGACCGGTTTGTCGATTTTAAAACTTTAGTCGCAGTTAAAACCTAATGTAAAATATTAAAAATAAATATAACTTAATTTAAAGCGTAAAATAAATAATGATAATGAAATTGCAATAAATAAAAGTGCGATAAAATAAAATTGCGATAATTAAAAAGTACGATAATTAAAAACGTAATTAAATAAAATGGCAGTAAATAAAAGTGCGATAATTAAAAGTGCAATTAAATACGAAATAAAGAAATTATGCTTATTTAAACTTTCATAATCATGATGTTTGACGTGTTGATTTTAGTTTATTCCCATGGGTTAATTGTCCTTTGTCCTGGATTATTTGATATGTCCATACGGTTTTGTCCATAATAGTCCATCAGCCATAATCATAAAATGCGAAAGTCTTCGTCAAATTATTATTATTCCCGAAGTCAAATATTTCAACTAATTGGGGATTCGAATTGTAACAAGGTCTTAATATGAAACGACCCGTCCTAATCCACCTGGAAGAAGTCATCAACATTTGGTCCCATTACGATGATCGACTCCAAATAATGTCCTTAGAATGAGCAAATGCACAGCGGAAGACTTAATTCGTACCTGAGAATAAACATGGTTAAAAGTGTCAACCAAAAGGTTGGTGAGTTCATAGGTTTATCATAACAATCTTTTTAATATATTAATAGACCACAAGATTTTATAATCATAAACATAATACACTCGCAAGTGTATGTAAAGCATTCTAAGTGGTTGAGCACTTGGTAACCATACTTAACTATTAATCAACGTCACATATTCCCTTTATTATGAAATCTCACTACACTGTACCAAGTGTAGCCTACAAAACGAAGTACTGTGCAACCGTTGAATACTGGTCGTCCAGTCCGGTTGGGGTTGTCAGGCCCGATAGATCTATCAACAGGATTCGCGTTTACAATACCCATGTAAATATTAGTTACCAAGCTACAGGGAAATATGCCAGTGGTACAACTCAACGTAGAATGTATTTTTAAGTACTTGTGTCTATTTCGTAAACATTTATAAAAGCAACGCATGTATTCTCAGCCCAAAAATATATATTGCAAAGCAATTAAAAAGGGAGCAAATGAAACTCACCTAATGTATTTTGTAGTAAAAATACATATAACGACATTGAACAAGTATAGGGTTGACCTCAGATCCACGAACCTATATCAGGTATATATATATATTAACACAAATAATTGTAATCGAACAATTTATATATATATAAACATATTAGTTATATCATTTTTATATTAATAACCTTTATGTTTCATATATTCATTTTATATATTAAAAAAAATATATACTTTGTTATATGTATTAAATATATGTTTTGTATATATATACATATCGTTTGTTTTGTTAAAATTATAATAATACTAAAATAATATTAGTAATGAAAATAATAATAATGATAATAGAGTTAAAAATGATACTTTTAGTATAAATGATAAAATGATAACTTTAATAAAAATAATACTTTTTAATGAAAATGTTAATCTTTAATATAAATGGTATTAATAATAATTTCAATAGTGATACTAATAATAATAATAGTAATGATAAATGAAGTAACTACCTTAAAGGGGAAAGGCTTAAAAAAAATAAGCTGCTGCGAATGGGACTCAAACCCGTGACCTCTAGATTAAACACAAACACTCCTAACCACTGAACCATTAATTACTTTCTAGTTATAACTTGCACGTTTATTTATTTAACATTACTATCATCGTTATTTTCACTTGTATTCATTATCATCTCCACCATTATCATCGTTTCATTACCCCCGTCATCTTAAATTTTGTAACAGAAAAACAGAAACAAGAACTCGGTTTGCAGCAGTGGTTGGAAATCATGAAGGCCCAAAAGAAAATCATCTCGGCCCAACTCTAGAAACAGAATACGTGGCCCAAGTAGAAAAATACGGCCCAACATATGTATCGGCCCAAACATAAACTGATATCGTTTAATTTAGAAGGAACGAGGGTTTAGTGGAAAGTGGGGTTTGCAATGCCGACAAAAAGAAAAAAAATTCGATCCTAATACTCCATCAATTATCATCACCGATTGTTTCATCATCATCATTCGGTATTTTTTTTATCATCACGATCATCATACTTCATTATTGCAACACCACTTTCCTCAACCTTTGTTTCATCTTCAACCTTGGTTTCATAGAAGCTAGTTACAGTCACCGGTTGCAACAGAAGCAGGCAGAAGGGTGTGCTACGGTGGCTACAACAGAGATTGAAGGTGGTGGTTCTTGACTTTTGAATAGCAGGATACAGGAAAACAAAAACAGCTGCAACGACTTCGGTTTGGGCTTGTGTTTACATCGAACGGTAGAAGCAACAAGATAGTAGTATGAAACAACCATAAAGAAGAAGAAAGATATTAAAGGGTTTATGGTGGTGACGGTTTCTCAAACAAAACAGAAAAAAAAAAGAGCAAAGGAAAAGAGATAACATAAATATAGGTTTTGATGGTGTGAATTGCCGGAAGTGGTGACGGTTTAGATGAAGGTGAGTGTAGGATTGAGGTGGTAGAGTGGGTGTTCGATGATGGCGGGTTTAGTGGTGGTGTTCGAGAATATGATGAAGATATTGATTTGGGTTCCGATCATAAAACAAAAAATAACCGGCAACGAGTAGTTAACATATAGTTTTGGATCGTCGATGATGGTACTCGATTAAGGTTAGTTGGGTTTGTCTTCGAGCATGAATAATAAAGAGAGATAGATAGAGAGGATGAGAGAAAAAAAAATGAAACATGTCGAGGGTGATGAGATTGAGATGAATTTTTAAGTTGGTGGTAACGGTTGTTGTTTAAGGTGGTGGAAGATGGCGAGAACAAGTGGTGATGGTGATAAATTGGTGTTGGAAAAACATGATCAAAAGGGGAAACAAAATAACAGTGATGGTGATTAGGTTGAAGAAGAAGGGTATCGGTTGAAGTGGTGGTGATCATATGAAGGTGACAGTGTTGTAGGTGTTCATGGGTGTGGGTTGAAAGAAGGAGCAAAGATGTGTGATTGTGGTTGTTGGTTATTATACAGAAAACATAAAACATAAAACATAGAAATAATCAAGTGATGATGTTTTAAATCTATATGCCTATGTATATATATATATATAAAATGATAAATGTAAAATGATAAATATAGCAAAACAAACTCCATACAATAATCCCACTACATGATGTTTAATATCACGGGTGTTTATATCAAATACACTGCCGACAGTTATATCCCATATAGTTTTATCGTGTCAATTGCTAAACAGTTAACGTACAAAATTGTTCCTAAAAATCCCAAATTTTTAGATTAATCATATTAAATTATTTCACTCATTACCTGTTTGAAACCTGATCAAAAAGGCTCGAAAATTATTTATTTTCTGTTCCGATTTATATGTACGGAGTACTAATATTTAAACTTAAAAAGACAAAAATACTTTTAACAAATCTAAAATCTTCGTAATCAATTTACAGTTCAACTTTTATTTTAATCCTTCATAAACTTATATTTAATCTATATGAACGCTAACGAAATGTCAACAAAGTATTACTAACGTTTACTAATTAGGCTCGAAATCAATTATTATTTTTAATATATTCTCTTTCTATATGCAAATAGTTTTAATAGCAAGTTTTATCTACTTAAATAAATTAAATATTTTTTTAAACAATTAGATTTAATATAATTTTATATATTTACAAGAAATATTTATATATACATATATATACATATCTATATAATTATAATAGTAGTTTTCATTACATCGCATATCATTTTACATATTTATTTCCTAAAATTAAATCATATATTATATCAAATAATATTTCAAACTATTATATATATATATATATATATATATATATATATATATATATATATATATATTTAAATATATATGTATCTATTTACAAATAGTTGTTCGTGAATCGTCGAGAGCAATCGAAGGTCAGTTGAATATATGAAACAGTTCAAAATTTTTGAGGTTTAACCTAACAGACTTTGCTTATTGTGTCAAAAATACTAAATCGTATTGAGAGTTTGATTTAAAATTAGTCAAAATTTTTCGGGTCGTGACAGTACCTACCCGTTAAAGAAATTTCGTCCCGAAATTTGAGTAAGGTCGTCATGGCTAACAATAAAAATGTTTTCATGACGAATATGAGTTGATAAATAGTGTTTTATCATTTTTGATTAATATAGATAAAACGATTCGATTACTCGAGGCGTACGAATGAAGCTATCACAAAATTGTGAAATGAGAAAATAGAGATTTGTCTTATCTTCTGACGTAGTCACAGTGGATTTCCGAAATTCAAGGAAATTAAAGAAAATCTTCTAATCAGGAATAAATGTAATAGCACGATTAATTAGCAACTGTTGGAATCAAGGAAAGATAGAAATATCAAGAACTTATTTCCATAATACGTTTAAAGGTTAAGTAGAATGAAAGAGTCGTGTAACATGGTTCATGATGAGGGTA
This sequence comes from Rutidosis leptorrhynchoides, assembly GCF_046630445.1. Taxonomy (NCBI): domain Eukaryota; kingdom Viridiplantae; phylum Streptophyta; class Magnoliopsida; order Asterales; family Asteraceae; genus Rutidosis; species Rutidosis leptorrhynchoides. The sequence goes on along the minus strand of NC_092338.1, from coordinate 152,333,193 downwards.
TGATCTACTGGGAATCATCATCACGTTTCATTAGAAACTCAGCATGACTTACTGTAATATAATCACGTTGGCCAAGCGCATTATATTATACTAACTCATGCATCAGTTTCCAACGCTTCTCCATAATTCATTCATAATTTATACTTGGATTTTACAGAAGTTTTCAATATTATGGCATACTGAAAACATGAAGAGGTAGATAATTTCGGACAAGAATATTTATGAAAATATCCTCAAAAATATCGATGATATTTTATGATGATATTTTGGAATTTCTAAGTTCGAAGGTTGATAAAGGAAAATTTTCCGCAAGATTTTAACATGACTTCGGAGCAAGATATTTTCTAAAGATTTCATCGGATCCAGAATTACCTGGATTCTTTGAATAAAGGGTTTGGTCATTGTATTTGTCCTTGGTCTCCTTCATGGTTAGCTCAATCTGTTTTTCAGTACCAAATTTTCTATCGAGCGTTCCTAACATTCCTTTCTTTATCATCAAACTTTTGGCCGTTTAGACCTTCTACCATTTTTCTGTTTCCTCTGTATTCAATGCTACGATATCTAAATCATCGGTTATCAATCCGAGGTGGTTTCAGGAGAATTGTGTTTTTAGATGATTAAATGTTGATGGTAATATGGTGCAATATGAAAGGTTTTCTGGTAACAATAAATGAGCACGCAGATATATCAAGATTATAATAAGGTTGTTTCGAACGAAAAGTCGAAGTTGACTTGCTGAAGCTGTGACAAAGTTGGCTAATTTGGAAAGAGATTGAAAAATTATTTTCGGTAATAATAACGCTAAAGGAGCTAGCACAGATATGTGTTAAACATTTACTCAGGTTCCGAGTGTTTTCAGGTGCATAACTATATGCATCAATCTTTTCTTCCGTAGACGAAGTGCGGTTGGTTTATTTTCTCAATTGAGGTATTTTCAAGAATCATGAAATGTTTGAACGCAGATTGGAATCGTCAAGATACAAATGAGGTTTAAGATGAAATCAAGTGGCAAACTTGAAGAATTATTTAGTTTCATATGTTATAATTAATATTTTAATTCATTTTAATTGTCCAATGTTATTAGTCCACAGTCGATAGTCCACAGTTAACAGTCCAATAATTCATATATAGTTTAATATATAATATTCGAATTAATTAATACGTATCGTGACCCGTGTACATGTCTCAGACTCGATCACAACTCAAACTATATATATTATTGTAGAATCAACCTCAACCCTGTATAGCTAACTCCCGCATTACTGTATATAGAGTGTCTATGGTTATTCCAAATAATATATATAGATGCGTCGATATGATATGTCAAAACCTTGTATACGTGTCCCGATATTTAAAGTGCGTAAAATAAATAACAGGAATTAAATGACGATAAATAAAATTGTGAGAATTAAAATTGGGATAAATAAAATACGATAAATAAATTGCGATAAATAAATTGCGATACGGAATTAACAGTTAGCTAGGAACAGTTAGCTAGGATTTTGTTAGCGTGGATTCTTAATTGAATTTCTCATAGTTAATTCGTTTGTTTCTAACAATTTTTATTTTGTCCGATGTTTTCTTCATTATGCCACTCGTTGGATTCTGACAGGTCAAAATCCAAATATGAAATTGGTTATTCTGCGGTGAACGGATACGTATATCTGTGGATGTAAGTAGGATAGTAAATGGCTGTTGAATCTAATTCTAAGAATGTACAGTGTAACTTATTAATGTGAAATCTAAATATTTCTTGGTTATTACCTACCCGTTAAAATATTTTCATCATTAACAGTTTATACGAAAGAATTTTTAATTACAACCTTTATGAAAATATATATACATATATATTTTCTTCAGATGTAATCATGGATTTAATGAGTCAGTATGATATTAGACTCATTTGTTTTACCGTTAGAACAAGAATATATAATCTCTAAAACATTAGAGATTACATAATCGCCATGAAGAACGAAGATAATTGATGTAGAATGATACGTAGAATGATGATCATGCTCGAGGTACAAAATGAGATGTTGAGGCGTGTGATGATTGAACTTGGGTTGTTGGTGGTACTGGTTATGTTACTGATGGTACTGTTGGTGCCTGTGATGTTGCTGAAGCTGGTAAATTTTGCACCATATTTTCCAAAGCTACAATTCGGGCACGAAGCTCGTTGACTTCTGCTATTATTCCGGGATGATTGTCGGTCCGGACGAGTGGATGAATAAGGTTTAGAATTGCGGATAGAATATAATCGTGATGTGATACTCTGGAAATGAGAGAGAAAATGGTGTCTCGAGCAGGTTCACCGGTAAATGCTTCAGGTCCTTCGCCAAGAGGTGAATTGGGTTGATGGAAAGGATCGCCTTCTTCGTGTCTCCATTGATTAAGTCGACTACGAACCCATCCTCAATTCATTCAAAATTGATGATGACTGATTGGTTGATCCATTCCGGTTACACTGATTTCGGAGCTTAGGTGAAACTCCATATCGGAATAGCTGTCAGAATCCGAGGAATTTGAACTGGTTGAGGGATTCATCTCGTACGATCAGATTAAGGATTTTCGATAAGAAATAGATTATAGGATGTAGATTAGTACCCTGCAATACATAATTTACATATGCATATATAATACTAAAATCCCATAAGTTACGGAGAAATCTATGGAATCTGTCAGGCAAATGTAACAATAACAGATACGCTAAGATATGAATTTATCTATACACTGTCTATGCAATAGAGGCAGTAAGATATGTCTAGACTAAGAATGATAAGAAGGTAATTTCCTAAGGATGATAATCAGATGATTTTCGACACGAATGATAAGCAAAACTTTTGACATGCAGACATGGTCGAAGTCCAGACTCACTATTGCATCCTAACGACTTATCAGTTAGACACACTAATGCAGACCTGGTTCGCTAAGACCACCGCTCTGATACCACATGAAATGACCCATCCTAATCCACCTGGACGAAGTCATTAACATTTGGTTCCATTGCGATGATCGACTCCAAATAATGTCCTTAGAATGAGCAAATGCACAGCGGAAGACTTAATTCGTACCTGAAAATAAACATGCTAAAAAGTATCAACCAAAAGGTTGGTGAGTTCATAGGTTTATCATAACAATCTTTTTAATATATTAATAGACCACAAGATTTCATAATCATAAACATAATACACTCACAAGTGTATGTAAAGCATTCTAAGTGGTTGAGCACTTGGTAACCATACTTAACTATTAATCAACGTCACATATTCCCTTTATTATGAAATCTCACTACACTGTACCAAGTGTAGCCTACAAAACGAAGTACTGTGCAACCATTGAATACTGGTCGTCCAGTCTGGTTAGGGTTGTCAGGCCCGATAGATCTATCAACAGGATTCGCATTTACAATACCCATGTAAATATTAGTTACCAAGCTACAGGGAAATATGCCAGTGGTACAACTCAACGTAGAATGTATTTTTAAGTACTTGTGTCTATTTCATAAACATTTATAAAAGCAGCGCATGTATTCTCAGCCCAAAAATATATATTGCAAAGAAATTAAAAAGGGAGCAAATGAAACTCACCTAATGTATTTTGTAGTAAAAATACATATAACGACATTGAACAAGTATAGGGTTGACCTCAGATTCACGAACCTATATAAGGTATATATATATATATATTAACACAAATAATTGTAATCGAACAATTTATATATATATAAACATATTAGTTATATCATTTTTATATTAATAACCTATATGTTTCATATATTCATTTTATATATTAAAAAAATATATATACTTTGTTATATGTATTAAATATATGTTTTTTATATATATACATATCGTTTGTTTTGTTAAAATTATAATAATACTAAAATAATATTAGTAATGAAAATAATAATAATGATAATAGAGTTAAAAATGATACTTTTAGTATAAATGATAAAATGATAACTTTAATAAAAATAATACTTTTTAATGAAAATGTTAATCTTTAATATAAATGGTATTAATAATAATTTCAATAGTGATACTAATAATAATAATAGTAATGATAAATGAAGTAACTACCTTAAAGGGGAAAGGCTTAAAAAAAATAAGCTGCTGCGAATGGGACTCAAACCCGTGACCTTTAGATTAAACACAAACACTCCTAACCACTGAACCATTAATTACTTTCTAGTTATAACTTGCACGTTTATTTATTTAATATTACTATCATCGTTATTTTCACTTGTATTCATCATCTTCTCCACCATTATCATCGTTTCATTACCCCATCATCTTAAATTTTGTAACAGAAAAACAGAAACAAGAACTCGGTTTGCAGCAGTGGTTGGAAATCATGAAGGCCCAAAAGAAAATCTTCTCGACCCAACTCTAGAAACAGAATACGTGGCCCAAGTAGAAAAATACTGCCCAACATATGTATCGGCCCAAACATAAACTGATATACATTAATTTAGAAGGAACGAGGGTTTAGTGGAAAGTGGGGTTTGCAATGCCGACAAAAAGAAGAAAAAAAATTCGATCCTAATACTCCATCAATTATCATCATCGATTGTTTCATCATCATCATTCGGTATTTTTTTTATCATCACGATCATCATACTTCATTATTGCAACACCACTTTCCTCAACCTTTATTTCATCTTCAACCTTGGTTTCATAGAAGCTAGTTACAGTCACCGGTTGCAACAGAAGCAGACAGAAGGGTGTGCTACGGTGGCTACAACAGAGATTGAAGGTGGTGGTTCTTGACTTTCGAATAGCAGGATACAGGAAAACAAAAACAGCTGCAACGACTTCGGTTTAGGCTTGTGTTTACATCGAACGGTAGAAGCAACAAGATAGTAGTATGAAACAACAATAGAGAAGAAGAAAGATATTAAAGGGTTTATGGTGGTGACAGTTTCTCAAACAAAACAGAAGAAAAGAAGAGCAAAGGAAAAGAGATAACATAAATATAGGTTTTGATGGTGTGAATTGCCAGAAGTGGTGACAGTTTAGATGAAGGTGAGTGTGGGATTGAGGTGGTAGAGTGGGTGTTCGATGATGGCGGGTTTAGTGGTGGTGTTCGAGAATATGATGAAGATATTGATTTGGGTTCCGATCATAAAACAGAAAATAACCGGCAACGAGTAGTTAACATATAGTTTTGGATCGTCGATGATGGTACTCGATTAAGGTTAGTTGGGTTTGTCTTCGAGCATGAATAATAAAGAGAGATAGATAGAGAGGATGAGAGAAAAAAAAATGAAACATATAGAGGGTGATGAGATTGAGATGAATTTTTAAGTTGGTGGTAACGATTGTTGTTTAAGGTGGTGGAAGATGGCGAGAACAAGTGGTGATGGTGATAAATTGGTGTTGGAAAAACATGATCAAAAGGGGAAACAAAATAATAGTGATGGTGATTAGGTTGAAGAAGAAGGGTATCGGTTGAAGTGGTGGTGATCATATGAAGGTGACGGTGTTGTAGGTGTTCATGGGTGTGGGTTGAAAGAAGGAGCAAAGATGTGTGATTGTGGTTGTTGGTTATTATACAGAAAACATAAAACATAAAAATAATCAAGTGATGATGTTTTAAATCTATATGCCTATGTATATATATATATAAAATGATAAATGTAAAATGATAAATATAACAAAACAAACTCCATACAGTAATCCCACTACATGATGTTTAATATCACGGGTGTTTATATCAAATTCACTGCCGACAGTTATATCCCATATAGTTCTATCGTGTCAATTGCTAAACAGTTAACGTAAAAAATTGTTCCTAAAAATCCCAAATTTTTAGATTAAGCATATTAAATTATTTCACTCATTACCTGTTTGAAACCTGATCAAAAAGGCTCGAAAATTATTTATTTTCTGTTCCGATTTATATGTACGGATTACTAATATTTAAACTTAAAAAGGCAAAAATACTTTTAACAAATCTAAAATCTTCGTAATTAATTTACAGTTTAACTTTTATTTTAATCCTTCATAAACTTATATTTAATCTATATGAACGCTAACGAAATGTCAACCGAGTATTACTGACGTTTACTAATTAGGCTCGAAATCAATTATTATTTTTAATATATTATCTTTCTATATGCAAATAGTTTTAATAGCAAGTTTTATCTACTTAAATAAATTAAAAATTTTTTTAAACAATTAGATTTAATATAATTTTATATATTTACAAGAAATATTTATATATACATATATATACATATCTATATAATTATAATAGTAGTTTTCATTACATCGCATATCATTTTACATATTTATTTCCTAAAATTAAATCATATATTATATCAAATAATATTTCAAACTATTATATAAATATATATATTTAAATATATATGTATCCATTTACAAATAGTTGTTCGTGAATCGTCGAGAGCAGTCGAAGGTCAATTGAATATATGAAACAGTTCAAAATTTTTGAGGTTTAACCTAACAGACTTTGCTTATTGTGTCAAAAATACTAAATCGTATTGAGAGTTTGATTTAAAATTAGTCGAAATTTTTCGGGTCGTGACATAATACTTTGTTTAATGAATACACCAGGTTATCGACTGCGTGTAGTCCAAGGTTTTACTACTTTGTTAACAATTACACCAATTACCTTTGAATGTAATCCACCTCTGTTTCAACAAGTCTATTAACTATTAATCCTGTTCCGTGTCCGGTAAAATGAACAATTATTGGTATTTATAGATATCCCGCCCACCGTACCCAGTCAAGCGTATGTGGTTATATATAAATATGTCAAATTATAAGTCTATATATTAAATTAACGAGGTATCTTTTAATTAATATAAAGCCCATTAATAGCCCATAGTCTAATTTCCACAAGTGTCGTTCTTTTGTCCAAACTCCAATTATGGTACAAAGCCCAATTACCCCGTTTTAATATTTAGCCCAACATCACGATTACTTCGGCATTAAATAAGCATAATAATAACTTAGCTACGAGACATTAATTTAAAAAGGTTGAACATAACTTACAATGATTAAAAATAGCGTAGCGTTACATGGACAGAATTTTGACATACACCCTTACAACATTCGCTAACATACCCTTATTACTAGAATTTAAAATTAAAATTAAAATTATAATATAAATATAAATATATATCGTTGAGTGAATGAAGAAGAAAAAGATGATGTAAAACTGGCCAAAACACGTGAAATTTATAGATGTGGCCTGATACTTGGGGCCATGCGATCACATGGTTTTTACTCTTCCAGGCCATGCGATCGCATGGCCAGCTGGGGGAGTTCACATGTCTTTGTTTTCTAGTTTGCCGACGGTTTAATAAATAAATATAATATATAAATAATTTTAAGAATTATTTAAATATTATATTATATTTATGTGCATAGTTGACTTGTAATTTTTAGTTCGTTGCGTCGAGCGTTGAGAGTTGACTCTGGTCCCGGTTCCGGATTTTCGAACGTCCTTGCGTACAATTTAATATCTTGTACTTTGCGTTTTTCGGCTTGTACTCTTGTAATTTTGAGACGTTTCTCACCAATAATTTGAACCACTTTGATTGTACTTTGTACTTTTGAGCTTTTTGGTCATTTGCCTCTTCAATTCGTCGAATCTGTCTTTTGTCTTCACCTTTTATTATTTAAACAAATATTACTTGTAAATAGAACACTTGCAACTAAAAGCTTTTCTTTCTTTAGGGATAATGCTATGAAATATATGTTCGTTTTTAGCATTATCAAATATTTCCACACTTGAGCGTTGCTTGTCCTCAAGCAATATAGTCTTGAAATAAAAACAGACTAGAATCACTTCTTTATTCTTCACACTTTGTACATCAGTGATTTCTATACGGCGGTATGAACAATGGTAGTAACGATGTGGTTTACAGTCCCACATAACTATAAAAATTTAGATCCTTAAGGAAATTGGATCTTTATGAAAACATTTGATCTTTTGAAAATACGATCTAGTTTTTACCCTAGATAAGTTTTCCGGAATAACCCTTCACCAGTGTTTGCAAATTGTTTTTGTGGGTTTGGTGGGTTTCATATTTGAAAATTTTAGCTCAAAACTTGCGATTTTGTGTCACTCACTTGCTAACCTTGTGTTGGGAAAGCAACATGTCCAGTATATTTGCTCCGTATATTACCTTTCGGTAAACTACCGTCCGGTTGTAAAGGAAAGCGTTGAACAAGCAACTGTTAAGGCAATGTCCCCTGACATGCTTTTAATTATGGTCTATAACGTGTCGGATGCAATTACTATCCTTGGTAGGAACAATAGTAAAGCTCACCCTATAGTTTTTCGGTCTGGCACAAGGTCCTGTCTTCGACCATGCTATGCAACCACCGTTCTTACGGTTGACATCCGATTTAGTTCAGGTGACCTAATGAATTCCAGGTTAATTCCTAGGATTTTACGTTCAATGGTAATGAACGCATTAAAAATGGGTTTTCAGAAAACAAATCGGTTTGTAATTTTGATCAAAATATTTTCTCGTTCAAGCTCGAGTTTAGATATCATCGAATTCTATGAGTTTGTAATTCTCAATCTTTAAGGTCAATCTCAAGGATTGAGTAATATCAGTCTTAAAAGCTGATTTTTGATCTTTTAAGGAGATTATCCTTTATGGGGATCTGATTCATTAGTCTTATCAAGCTAATTTGCACGGCGCCCTCCTCATTTTACGAGACAGATCCTCTCATGGTTAGGATAAGTCTGACCACTTGGTGACCCTGTTTGATGCTGAGGTCCGTGGATTTCCAGCTGATTTTAGAGAAAACTTTTCAAGGTTTTTCGTAGACTCTACAACTGGTCTGAACGACAACTTCTTGACCTAAATCAAGAAGCGCGTTTCTTTTTCGGAAGACTTTACTTCCTTTTAATGATGGAATTGATTCATCGTGTAGATCCATCTTTCTTTCAAATATATTATAGTAAATTTGGTAAAACTGATTAGTTTAGTCTAAAGCAAAAGTATCTTTAATTATTTGTTACAGAAATATGTGATATATGTTTTAAATAACTTGGTAAATTTTTTTCACACTTGGCTTTTATTTTCCTTTCTTTGCCTTTTTATTGTCCTCTATTCTATTTTAAATGAATTCTAACATTTTGGGTTGTTTCTCAATTTATGTCCTTTCCGAGTTAACATATTGGCGTTTGTTTGTTGAATGATAAATGGTGCACATCATTTGTTCATTCCGTCTTGTTGTTACATCGCATTTGTTTTTCGTTTTGTTGTCAAAATCAGTAGCTTTTGCTGAACTTAATGCCAGTCTTTGAAAATGCGCTGTTTTACCCTGTTGTGTACAATTGACAATATACATACATACAAATATAAACATGCATGGTAATTTGAAATGGGACTTTAAATCCCACTTTCAAATTAAATATGAAATATTAGTACAACATAATAAAAATAATAAACTTACATAAAAGTATCAAAATATAATGTGTTTAAACATAAATAAATAAAAATAATAAAAAGATAAAAATCATAAAAATCACCAACGGAACTATATCAATCTGGATAGGGGTTCCAGTTCATGTCGTCGTCCGGGTTCCATGGTTGGTGATAGGTGTACTGGTAGGCCTGGTTAGGGTCGTAGAGAGTAAATGGTGGTCTCGTCTCGGGCTGGTGTGGAGGATAGTAAGCGGGTCTTGTTAGGACGTAGTGATCCTGAGGTGACAGCCGGCTCATAATCTGACGCTGATGATAGTCCCATCTATCATGCTGTCGTTGCCTGGAATGCTCGTAATCATTCCGGGCTTGGCACTGCTCCATCCGACTAAATCTCTCCGCGTTTGTCATATCTACCTCATCTACACGCTGGTAGACGTCAGTCATAGCCTCCCTAATGACATCCCTAATGTCATCCGCTTCCTCTATTTCCTCATCTGAAACTCTCTCTACCTGTGGGTGACTACCTTCATAGGGTACTACCTGGTTGCGTCTGCTCTTTAATACCTTAGCACCCTAATAGACCTTCAATCTTAAAGGTTCAACCAGTTCCCTACATTCCAAAAGTGGACCCCCTTGGTCCCTATCTACACCCAAATATTCTCCAATGAGAGTAACAAAAATACCTCCTCCTATTATTCCCCCTTCCTGTATTCCTTCCACCATCTTAGACAAATAAAAACCAATACAGTAGGGGATATTAACAAAGCTTCTTGGGTCTCGAATACGCTTTAGGTAAAATAAATCATGTAAGGTCATTTTATCCTTGTTGTGACCTCTCTGTGTAATGGAGTTAGCCAGAAATCTATGAATTATACGAAGTTCGGCTTTGTTAATATGTAAGTCGGAGTGTTTTCCTCCCAGCGTAAAAACATTATAGTTTGACATACGCCTCCAGACGGCGTTCGCGTCAAAATTCCTATCTACCCTTTCACCACGATAAATCAAATTCATACAATTGGGTAGTAGTAATTCACCAGGAGTATATATCTGTAAAGCCCTGGCCATGTCCAGCATGGACATCCTGTACATCCTACTGCCAAGTATAAATCTAAGAAAACTTTTATCATCTAATCTATCTACATCTACATTTAACGCTATAGTACTCATGAGCTCAACACACCATTCCTTATATACAGGCCTACGAATGGTGAATAGACGTTCCCAATCGGTAAAAGAAGTACTGCCATACCTTTGGATCAGATGCTCCCTATCTGAGTTAGCTAGTTGGACCCTTTCCAAAGGATCCCAATCGATTACCCTTGGCACTTCTACATTTTTCGGTATCAGTTTGAATTTGTTACTTTGATATGTCGGGTAATCTCTCCAGCTTCTATCGAATCTCAGATTAGGATGTAACGTGTGTTCAGGAATCGTTGGGTATTCTACTGGTGGATGCATCGGAAATACTATGAAGGCATCAACAAATTGTAGCGGATCATAATAAGGTACGTGTTAATCAGGCTGTTGTTGTGGTTCCTGTTGTTGTTACGGTTCAGGTTCATATTGTAATTCTGGCTCAAGTTCCGGTTGTGGTTATCTAGATGATGATGATGCACCATCAGTATTAGTAAATCTCTGCAAAACACATTAAACACAAAATTTGTGCATCCAAATATGCATTAGTGTTAGCAAGATAACAACTTAAAACAATTACAATAACATGTTCAATCAAAATTAAACTTATACACATTTTCACAATTTTAACAATTCTACACTTTTTCAAATAAGCATATATGAAAATGTATACAAAGTTCATAAGCATTTAACTCAAATAACATATCAAAATAGTCATTACTAGCAATTAAAAAAGTCTCAAATGACAATTATATCAAATTAATCAAGTTCATGAATTTTGTACCTAAAAAGTCCACTTTAATTCTCAAAAATTATGTTTAGGATCAAAGTTTGGATCATTTAGCTACCTAAACATGTTACACTACTTAATTTAGCAATAATTCATGACAAAAATCGGCCATAACCTGTTTATATCAAAAAGCCCCAAATTGCTCAAGAACACAAACCCTAGATTCCTAAAAATTTTGAAGTTTTTGGCTTCAAATCATGTTAAATAGCATCAATCTAGATTATACATGCATAAAATACTAACAATTTAACTCTAATTACACTAGAAATTAACAAAATTAAATTAGGAAAAATATAGGTCAAGAACACTAAAAATCAAATTTAAAGAGGTTTAGGGGTGAAATTGTTACCCTTCTTGATAAACTTCTTATCAAATTCATGTTTAGAGCGGATTGTAGCGAGAAATTTGGATGAATTTGGGTGAAAAATGGTGATTTTAGGTGATAATATGTGTATGTGTTAGTGTATATGTGTGTTGGAGAAGTGAGATAGAGAGCAGCTCGCTACTCTTTTTGTTTCTGGCCTGATTTCCAGCCTCATGTGATCGTATGAGGTTACAGGGTAAATCTCATGCGATCGCATAAGGTCCCCCCCTTTTTTAAATGAAACCTTTACTAATAAAACATATAATTAATTAAAAATTAAAATTTTGTTTTTAGGATGAGGGCGTTTCGGATCGATGTCCTAGTCCGTCCCTCGACAAAATTTTAAAATTTGTCATTTTTAAGCGTAGTTTTAAAAGAAAAGATTTTTGGGTTTTTTAAATATTTTTGACATACTTTAATTCAATGAGATAAAAAATAATGATAATAAAAGTTCTCGTCCCTCCCTTGGGTAGAGCAATTTCGGTTCAATGACCTAGTTTTCAACTCACGACGAATTTTAAAAATCATATTTTTATTTTAGTGAAATAAAGTAAATTTTTTTTTTAAAATTCACACCAAACTTAAATTTGAAATGCATAAAATTAAAAATTCATATTATTAATACAAACTTTATATTAAAAATTTAGTTTTTAAACATACAAACTTATTTTAAAAATATTAATTTTTAAAATATTTACAAGCTTAAATATATTGATTTTAAACCCCCCCCCCCTTTTTTTTAAATGAAACCTTTACTAATAAAACATATAATTAATTAAAAATTAAAATTTTGTTTTTAGGATGAGGGCGTTTCGGATCGATGTCTTAGTCCGTCCCTCGACAAAATTTTAAAATTTGTCATTTTTAAGCGCAGTTTTAAAAGAAAAGATTTTTGGGTTTTTTAAATATTTTTGACATACTTTAATTCAATGAGATTAAAAATAATGATAATAAAAGTTCTCATCCCTCCTTTGGGTAGAGCAATTTCGGTTCAACGACCTAGTTTTCAACTCACGGCGAATTTTAAAAATTATATTTTTATTTTAGTGAAATAAAGTAAATTTTTTTTTTTTAAATTCACACCAAACTTAAATTTGAAATGCATAAAATTAAAAATTCATATTATTAATACAAACTTTATATTAAAAATTTTGTTTTTAAACATACAAACTTATTTTAAAAATATTAATTTTTCAAATATTTACAAGCTTAAATATATTGACTTTAAAAAAGACTTAAATATATTGATTTTAAAAAAGTTTATAATAATAATTTAATATTAATTTTAAAAACAAAGTAAAAATAAAATTAAAAATCTTTTTGGTCTTTTATCCCACTTTAATCAATCAAATATTATCAAAAATATACGCCCCTCTTTTCGGTAAAGTAATTTCGGCTATATTACCTAGTTTTACTCCTGACGAATTTTTAAAATATTTTGGGTTGATTGATTAAAGATATTTATACCTTAAGAATAAACGGTAAATTTCGCAGTGATGTAATAAATTTTTGTATGATATCAATAATTTCGGTCGCAAAACCTAATTTTATTGAGTATCAATTTAATACTTTATAGCGAACAATTTAGCGTTTATTATCAAAAGGTTAAAAGTAATAAAATAAAAATAAAAACTGTACAAACCTACCTGTAAGATAAAATTCTCAGTGACCTACTTTAGCCACTCATAAGATAGTCGGACTAATTGGTTTTCCATAGCTACATAGGCGTAACCTCGAGCATTCAACGATTTTTCTTCGAAACATATGAACGGTCCTTCTCTATATAAAGTAACGAACTCGGTATTGGAATATGTCTGATTCGTCGAGCATTTTCCTTCGTGTGACCATTTTCCGCATTTGTGACATCTTTCAAGGTGTCGTGCTCTTCTTTTCGCTGCAGATTTTGATTTTCCTTTACCAAAATGTAACTTATTATGATCGTTTCTGAGTTATTTTCTTACTCCGTCCAATTTGGCTCTTATTACTGATACCAGGTCACTCGAGAGTGTGTCATTATTATGTTTAGTGATCAAAGCGTGTAGCATTAGACCATGGTTTAGTTCACAGGAATTCTTCATCTCGTAAAACCTAAAAAAAATAAAAATTCAGAATGGGGGGAGAAGACTAGTTCTTTAGGGTCTGCTAGGGAAAGACCATTCGGATTCCATTCTTGAGAACTACACGAAAACAGAATATCTAACTCTAACAGAAATACATATTACCCTAAAAAGATTCGATTCTCCCCACACTTAGTTAGATCTGGTGTTGAAATTGTGATTAACGTTATTTTCAATTGTATCATCAACAACTTGTATATCTCTGACTTTTGCTTCAATCCATTTGTTGATTTCCTCCGTAACTTTCACAAATTCAACTAACATTGCCTTTTCTTTTGGCGATAAATTGGATACTAATCGGTTACATAACTTAAAGTTTCCCTTAATCTTAGCATCGTGAATCTGTTTATGAAGTTTCTTCATTGAACTGTTAAAAACGGGTTCATCTAATTTCGTATCATCAACGGGGTTCTTTGTGATCGGATCATCATTAAGTGTTTCTTCATCTTCCCCACACTTATGTGTTTTTATTGGTTTAACAGTTTTGGTTGGTGGAGATCTAAACTTTCGGTTCACAAAGGTGATCGATTTATCACCATCCCTAAGTGTCATTCTACCTTCTCTTACATCAATGAACGCCTCGGTGGTTGCTAAAAATGGGCGACCTAAAATTAGAGGAATATCAAGGTTTTCCTCCATATTAATCACTATGAAGTTTGCAACAAAGGTCAAACTTCCCACGTTAACAAGTAAATTATTTGCTATTCCAACCGGGTGTTTAATGGTTAGGTCAAATAATTGAACACCTATTTTGGTTGGTTTTAATTTACCCATACCTAATCTTTTGTATAAGGAAAGAGTCATAATATTTGCACTTGCTCCTAAATCTGCGAGTCTATTATATATAGCACCATCATTAAGCAAGCAAGAAATGATAAATTCGCCCGGGTCTCCTGCTTTAGTAAGTCGAGTTGGTTTGTAAACCTTTTTCGGGTGTTCTTTTCTTGGTTCTTGCACTTCTATTTGAACTCCTTGTTCACATTTTTCTTTGTTTCTTGGAATGGGAGGTTTGTATAAGAATTCTTCTTCATCACTCCAATTTGAATCCTCCCTATTTTTCAATTTTGATTTTTCATATGTTGTTGACAACATATTTATGTTTTCATTTTGAAGGTTTTCTTGGGTGGTGAAATTATGATTGACTTCATTGTCAACTTCCATCGGACCATGTATGTAATGTTTAACTCTGTGACCATTAACTTTAAATTCAATCCCATTTGAATTTATTAACTCTATTGTTCCGTATGCGAAAACTCTTTTGACTATAAATGGTCCAGACCATCTTGATTTCAATTTTCCAGGAAATAGCTTGAATCGTGAATTGAAAAGAAGAACTCTGTCTCCTTCCTTAAATTCTTTTGAACTTCTGATTCTTTTATCATGCCATTTCTTCGTTCTTTCCTTATAGATTAACGAATTTTCGTATGCTTCATGACTTAATTCTTCTAATTCATTTAGTTGACTTAACCGTAGACGTCTGGCTTTATGTAAATCAAGATTACATGTCTTCAAAGCCCAAAATGCTTTGTGTTCAATTTCTACTGGATGATGACATGCTTTTTCGTAAACGAGTTTGAAAGGTGTGGTTCCAATTGGAGTTTTGTAGGCTGTTCTAAAAGCCCAGAGTGCATCCTCCAATTTAATGGACCATTCCTTCGGATTTGATCCTACGATTTTCTCTAAAATAGTTTTAAAGCTCGGTTGGTATTTTCAACTTGTCTACTTGTTTGTGGATGATAAGCGGTTGAGATTTTATGAGTTACTCCATATCTTTTGAGAACTTTTTCAAGTTGATTGTTACAAAAATGAGTACCCCGATCACTTATTAAAGCTTTCGGTGTTCCAAACCTGGCAAACAGACATTTTAAAAAGTTAACTACAACTCATGCATCGTTAGTTGGGAGAGCTTGTGCTTCCGCCCATTTAGATACATAATCAATGGCAACGAGAATGTAGAGATTATTATGAGATTTTGGAAATGGACCCATAAAGTCAATACCCCAAATGTCAAATACTTCACATACTTGAATGACATTTTGTGGCATTTCATCACTTTGACTTATTTTTCCGGCCCTTTGACAAGCATCACAGGATTTGCAAAGAAGGTGTGCGTCTTTGAAAATTGTAGGCCAATAGAATCCAGCATCGTAAACTTTTCTTGCTGTGAGCTGAGGCCCATAATGCCCTCCTGTTGGTCCTGTGTGACAATGGTTTAATATTTGACTGGCTTCATCTCCGAATACACATCGGCGGATTATTCCATCGGGACAACTTTTAAACAAATGTGGATCTTCCCAGAAATAGTGTTTTATATCACTAAAGAATTTCTTTCGTTTTTGGTACGACAATCCTTTTTCAAGGAATCCACATACTAAGTAGTTTGCATAGTCTGCAAACCATGGAATTTCATTATAATCTATCTTCAATAGATATTCATCAGGAAAGTTGTCTTGTATGGCCGATTCATTTAGAACTTCTAATTCAGGATTTTCAAGACGAGAAAGATGATCGGCGGCGAGATTTTTTGCTCCCTTTTTGTCTCAGATTTCAATATCGAACTCTTGTAAGAGTAAGATCCAACGGATTAATCTTGGTTTGACATCTTGTTTCGAAAATAGGTATCTAAGAGCAGAATGGTCGGTATAAACCACTGTTTTAGCTAGAACGCGATGTAACGACCCGCACTTTTTCGATCGTTCTATACTTATAAGATTGATATTTACATAAATTAAACCTTACCAACATGATAAGCAATCCAAATTGTTGAGACTTATATTTCCGAAAAGAGTTTTACACAACGTTTGACCGTCTAGTTTGACCGATGATATCACGAACCATACAATATGTGATAATTATACGTTTGTGTATATATATGTATATATACATATTTAACATGATTAAAGAATGTTTTAATACCTCATTTTATATTAATAACAACAAGTTATATGTGTATTTTGAAACTACTAACTTAAGTTTTCAAAACAATAACAATACGTAACGTTATTTGACATATATACTTAAGACTTATAATGTTATACATATATTGTATAAGTAATGTATTTAATTACTTTTAAAGAACTTAAATACATAAAACCATATAAGTGTATTCACAAAAGATAGCTATATTTGAATCCTCATTTCATTTTTCACAAAATTTCTATACGTATACCTAGAGTATTTGTACTCGTATCATACCTAGCTCCTATACGTATTTACTAATAGTAAATACACATCAAAATCACCACCTAACCAGCCATTATTCATGCCCTTAGAGCTAGGTAATTACTTTTGGATGATTACTTGACTAATTAACAAAATTACAAACTAAAAATCTTATCATGTATTACATGATACATGTTTTTTTTAGGTTATAAGTATCACCATTTCTAGTTCATTTTCTAACCTCATTTTTAGTTAAACACACACTCTTTCACAACCCTTAAAACCCTTAATCAATTCAGCAAAGTTTCCAAGAAGATCTAGCTTCAAAAACCATACTAAAACACCATAAGAAAACCATACAAAAACACTTCAAGAAAACCCTCCAAGAACACCAACTTACTTCCAATCTTTCATCCACTTCTATCACCCTTTTGATTCTAGCTTCTTACTCCTCTTTTACAGCAAACTTATCCAAGGAACTTGAGGTAGAATCTATGTTCATAACCTTATTCAATTCATATATATATAGCTATCTTATTTTGTGGTACAAAAGTTTAACAACAAGAACATAGTTTGAATGTTTTCAAACTTGTTGCAAACTAAATAGATCCTTCTAACTTAACTTTTAAAATACTTCAAGACATGTAACATAACTTATTTATATGTTAATTTAACAAGGTAAAACTTGGTTTTTCAAAGTATAAGTATTTTTGGAAAAATGGTCATTAAATGATTTTGTTGTAACAAAAATGTTTAACTTCATATGTTTCACTAAACTTTCACTTATGCCGTATGATTTTGAATACAAACCAAGGTATTTACAGTTCATAGTCTTAAAGAAGAACTCGATCCAAGAAGATGGCAATTTGAATCAACGAAAACGGACTTGTAACGAAGAAACTATGACCGAAACAAAATTGGCTATCCTAGACATTTTCAACTTCGGGATTCATTGGAAAAATTTACATAAAATCACATACTTCTAAGATAACATGATATTTTATATATATGTACTCATAATTCAATTTCATATGGTTCAGGATCACCCGTAAGCAACACGAGAAGATTAATCATAAGATCCCATGATTGTACGCAACACGTCATTTGACAACACCGGTACTTTATGTACGCAACACGTCATTTGACAACACCGGTACCATGGGTCAAGATTAATCTCGACCAATACATATACGTTGGGGTTTTATTTATTTCGTTGGGGGTTTTATTTATTGCGGGTATATTAAACATCTAAAAAATGAACCATTAAAAATTGAATTGCTAACCTCGGACAGCTAACTTCGGACTAAGGAAATATTCAAAGTATTAAAAGTATAACAAGTATATATATATATAACGTTTGTTTTAAAATGAAAACATATTGATATATTATATATGAATAGGTTCGTGATATCAACCGGAAGACCGAGTCAAATTATTTATATCATCAAGACAAGAGTGAGTATATAGTCCCTTTTAAACTCTAAATATTTTGGGATGAGAATACATGTATTTTATGTTTTACGTTATGGACACAAGTAACTGAAAAATATATTCTACGTTGAGTTGTACCACTGGCATACTTCCCTGTAGCTTGGTAACTAATATTTACAGCGGTATTGTAAACGCGAATCCTGTTGATAGATCTATCGGGCCTGACAACCCTAACCGGACTGGACGACCAGTATTCAACGGTTGCACAGTACTTCGTTTTGTGACTACACTTGGTACGGTGTAGTAAGATTTCATATTAAAGGGAATATGCGACGTGAAAATGTTAAGTATGGTTACCAAGTGCTCAACCACTTAGAATACTTTTATTAAACTATTTATATACGAAATCTTGTGGTCTATATATATATTGCTGCCGGCATTAAACCTATATCTCACCAACTTTATGTTGACCTTTTTAAAACATGTCTATTCTCAGGTGATTTCTAAAGCTTCCGCTGCATCATGTTGGATCTAACCAGGATCTTGCGTACGCATGTTTGTGTCAAAAATAAAACTGCATATCCGAGATGTTGTATTGTAAAATATGCTAAAAACCGTGTTGTTGTCATCATTTGTAAAGTTTGTAAGTCGAAGATTATCGCTAAACGTTAATCTTCTTTTTATTGTCTTAAGCTTGTAACAAAAATAATGGTTGTGGTTTGTAATGTATAATATATGCAGTTTTTCTTTTAAAAATGTCTCATATAGAGGTCAATACCTCGCAATGAAATCATACGTTATCTAACGCGTTCTTATAGTTAAGGACGGGTTATGACACGCGATATGAACGAAATTTGTCAAAAGCAAAAACAATAGCAAGGAGTACTTTTTTAGTAGTTGCGTAATTCGTTTGTGCTCCTTGTAACGTCTTACTAGCATAATAAATAGGTTGAAATCGTTTTTCAATCCTTTGTCCTAAAACGGCTCCCATTGCAAAATCACTTGCATCGCACATTAGTTCAAACGGTAGATTTCAATTTGGAGTTATCATGATCGGCGCATTAGTAAGTTTTTCTTTAAGAATATTAAAAGATTTGATGCATTCATCTGAAAAGATGGATGGAGCATCTTTTTCAAGGAGTTTGTTCATAGGAGTGGCAATTTTAGAAAAATCTTTTATGAAACGTCGGTAAAAACCGGCATGTCCTAGAAAACTCCTAACTCCTCTAACATTGGTGGGATGTGGAAGTTTAGCAATTACATCTACTTTAGCTCTATCCACTTCAATTCCTTCCTTTGAAATTTTATGACCAAGAACGATGCCTTCTTTAACCATGAAATGGCACTTCTCCCAATTAAGAACTAGATTTGATTGTTCGCATCTAATAAGCATTCGTTCAAGATTAACTAGACATGATTCAAATGTATCACCGAAAACTGAAAAGTCATCCATGAAAACTTCCATGCATTCTTCTATCATGTCGTGAAAAATCACCATCATGCACCTTTGAAAGGTTGCAGGGGCGTTGCAAAGTCCAAATGACATGCGTTTGTAAGAAAAAGTACCATAAGGGCACGTGAATGTGGTTTTCTCTTGGTCCTCGGGTGCTATTGGAATTTGAAAATATCCAAAAAAACCATCAAGAAAACAATAGTAACTATTTTCGGCTAATCTTTCCAACATTTGATCAATGAAAGGTAAGGGAAAGTGATCTTTTCTGGTGGCGTCATTTAATTTTCTATAATCAATACAAACACGCCATCCTGTGACAGTCCTAGTAGGAATAAGCTCATTTTTCTCATTTGTGATAACAGTCATGCCACCCTTCTTAGGTACGCATTGAACTGGGCTTACCCATGGACTATCAGAGATTGGATAAATTAAACCTGCATCTAGCAGTTTAATAATTTCTTTCTTAACAACATCTTGCATATTCGGATTTAGTCTTCGTTGGCGTTGCACATACGTTTTATGACCTTCTTCCATAAGAATTTTATGTGTGCAATACGAAGGACTTATGCCTTTAATATCATGAATTTTCCATGCAATAGCTGATTTATGAGCTTTTAGCACAGAAATGAGTTGAGATTTTTCATTTTCAGTAAGAGAAGACGATATTATTACAGGTAATTCTGATTCACCATGTAAATAAGCATATTCCAAATGGTTTGAAATTAGCTTTAACTCTAATGTTGGTGGTTCTTCTATCGATGATTTATATCGATATCTGTCTTCCTCTTTTAACATTTGAATTTCTTCTGTTGTTGGTTCATATCCATTAGCCATAAGTGTAGCTAACATTTCAGCTTCATCAATTGGTTCAGTTCTTTCTCCTAAAGAACATTCCCTTGTTCCTTGTAATTCTGGAAATTCTTCTAACAATTCTGCATGTGAATCTATAGTTTGAATATAATAACATGTATCATCTGCAGATTGCGGTTGTTGCATTGCTCTATCAACTGAAAAGGTAACACTCTCGTCCTCTATACTTAGGGTCAGTTTCTTACCAAACACGTCTATTATTGCTTTGGCCGTGTTTAAGAATGGTCTTCCTAATATGAGAGGAACTCAAGAATCTTCTACCATATCCAGAATAACAAAATCTACTGGAAATACTAAAGTACCAACTTTAACTAGCATGTTTTCCATTATCCCTCTAGGATATTTTACTGATCGATCGGCTAGTTGTATGCTTATTCGTGTTGGTTTCAATTCTCCAAGGTCTAGTTTAGCGTATAATGAATATGGCATTAGATTTATACTAGCACCTAAATCTGCCAATGCTTCTATTGAACTAAGACTACCCAGAAAACATGGAATTGTGAAACTTCCTGGATCTGATAGTTTTTCTGGTATCTTATTCAACAGTACTGCAGAACAATTAGCATTCATAGTAACAGCAGAGAGTTCTTCCATTTTCTTTCTATTTGTGATTAGATCTTTCAAGAATTTAGCATATCTAGGCATTCCTGAAATTACATCAATGAAAGGAAGATTGACATTTATCTGTTTAAACATATCCAAGAATTTGGATTGCTCGGCTTCAAGTCTTTCTTTTCTCATTTTACTCGGGTAAGGAAGTGGTGGTTGGTATGGTTTAACATAAGGTTTAGCTTTAACTGTGTTATCTTCATTAACCTTTTCAACTACCGGTTCTGTTTCCTTATTTTGCTCAGGTTGTGGTTCTTGTGGAGTAAGAATAGCTTCATCAGAGATTACAGGGATTTTAGGTGGTTTAAGTGTAACACCACTTCTTGTGGTAATAGCTTTAGCTGTTTCATTCTGGGGATTAGCATTTGTATCGCTAGGTAAACTTCCCGATTTTCTTTCACCTATTAACCTTGCTAGGTTGCTTACTTCTTGTTCCAAATTTTGAATCGAAGCTTGTTGATTTCTAAATGCTTGAGCATTTTGTTCATTGGTTTGTTTCTGAGATGTGAAAAACTGCGTTTGAGATTCAACTAGCTTCGACATCCTATCTTCTAAATTTGGCTTTTTATCATCGGTTTGCGGTGGTTTGTTTTGAAAAATAGGTCTTTGCTGATTGTAAGTATTGTTGGATACTTGTTGATTGCTTGGACCTTGTTGGTTATTGTATGGAACATTTCGGTTATAATTCTGGTTTTGATTGTAGATTGGTCTTGGCGGTTGATAATTATTCTGATAATTATTTCGAGGCCTTTGGTTTATGTATGAAACATTCTCTCTTTGTTCCATTGTTAGTTCAATACTGAGACAATCTTTTGTTAAATGTGGTCCTCCACACTGTTCACAACTAATTCGTATTGAGTGAATATCTTTAGTCATCTTTTCCATTCGTCTCTCGACAGCATCTATCTTTGCAGAAATGGAATCGAAGTCATGGCTAGAATCGGCTCTAGCTGCTTTAGATGATCTAACGATATCTTTTTCTTGGTACCACTCATGTGAGTGGGAAGCAGTGTTGTCAATAATTTTGTGAGTGTCAGTTGCGGTTTTCTTCATAATGGAACCACCAGCTGCTATATCGATGTATTTTCTTGTAGTGATGTCGCATCCTTGGTAGAATATTTGTACTATTTGACAAGTGTCTAAACCATGTTGCGGACATCCTCTCAATAACTTTCCAAATCTGGTCCACGCTTCATATAGAGTTTCATTTGGCTTTTGTGTGAACGTAACTATTTCTCCTTGAAGTCTTACGGCTTTAGATGCCGAAAAGAATTGTTTAAGAAAATTTTCAACTAAAACATCCCATGTATCAATCGCCCTTCAGGTAACGATTCTAACCAATCTTTGGCTTCTCCCTTTAAAGTCCAGGGAAATAACATGAGATATATCTGTTCATCCTCCACTTCTCGGATTTTAAATAAAGTACAGATCCTATTAAATGTACGAAGATGTTCATTTGGATCTTCCTTCGGCGCACCACTAAATTGGCATTGATTAGTTACCATGTGTAGGATTTGTCCTTTGATTTCATAATCTGGCGCATTAATGTCTGATTGAGTAATTGCGTGACCTTGTCCAGTGCGTTTAGCTCTCATTCGGTCTTCCATACTTTGAGGTTCCAGATTCTCCATGATTGAATTTATTGAATCTGAATCACTAGAGTATTCTGATTTAATGGGTTGTTCCTCGACAATCTCCGTTTGAATGATTGGTGGTTCTGGAGGAAAGATTAATGGTTCAGGATCTCTGAATTGTCTCTGAATATTCTCCGGATTCTCAATTGTGAGGTCGGGTTCAAAAAATGGATTATCGGAAATTTGAATTGGAGTACTTGGTCGACTGGATGACGATTCTAAAGAAAAATCAACGACAACAATATTGGCTAGATGTCTTGATCTGGTTACAGGTGGTGAACGTACAAAAGGTGGTGAACGTTTTGCTCGGTGCATTCACTGAATATCCTATTAGTTATAAAAGATAAAAATTATATAAGTTATCAAATTAATAGACTTTTCTGCTTTTGCCCACGTTTCGAATAGCCAAAAGATGTAGCAGGAGCCAGAACCCTTTAAATCGGAAGCTCACAACTCAGCCACTAACAAATCCAACTATTACTACGAAGCAGAAAATTTAGGATGTCTATCAATTTAACCACTTAAAATAATTTTTCGTTGAAATTTAAAGAAATTTTAGATAAGAAATAGAAAATTCTATGTCCTAAAAACTAGAGTGGCGAAAAATAAGAAAGAAAAAGAGCGCGTCGAAAAACGTCGAAACTTAAAAGTCTAAAAACTAAGAATTAAAAGTTGCGTCTAAAAATATTAAAGCTTAAAAGAAATTCTATATCCAAAACAAAAATTACTTAAAAAGGTACTAAAATATAAAAACGGCGTCACAAAATTCTAAAGCACCTAAATCTTAGTCTAAAAAAAAGTACTTAAGGGATTTTACGGCAAAGCCTAAAAATCTAGAAATAAAAATAACTACGGCAAAAATTATATCTTAAAACTAAATACGAGCGAAAAATATAAAAATATTGCGCTAAAACAAATAAAAAGAAACAAAATATAAAAATTAACTTAAAGTTGTAAAAAGTACAATTGTTATAAAAATATTATTTTTATATTATTTATTTTATAAAACTATTAATTTTATATATTTATAAAACTAATTAAACTAAATAATACAAATTAATTAAAAATTAAATCAAATTAATTAAAACTAAACCCTAATTAGGGTTTTAATAATAATAATAATAATAATAATAATAATAATAATAATAATAATAATAATAATAATAATAATAATAATAATAATAATAATAATAATAATAATAATAATAATAATAATTACCCCGTAATTAATGCTGTTACCAGTCAACTCTGGCGTGTCAGACAGGTTCATACGGGTGCATGGAGTTTTGCCTTCGGGCTCATGCGATCGTATAGGCTAGGGTTTCAGGCCAGGTGTTGGGCTGCTACAGTACCAGGCCGATTACTTTTATTATTTTTTTTTCTCTTTTAATTTTCTGTTTTAATATATATATAAAATATAAAATATATGTAAAAATTAAATAAAAACTTAATTTTTAAATAAAAATAAAAACTTTATAATTTTATATATATTTAACAAACTATTAAAAATGTATAATTTTTTTGTTTTTTTATATTTTAGTATTTAAAATGTATTTTTAATATTTAAAACGTATATTTTTTTTATACAAAGAACTTAATAAAAAAATTCTTTTTTTTTAAATATAGCGTTTTGCTTCCGGCGTTTAAGCAATTCCCCGGCAGCGGCGCCAAAAATACTTGATGTGCGTAGAGGTGTATACAAAATAGTTATATTTTTACTAAGAAATACTATTAAATATGATACAATTTTATACAAGTTATTTATTTATTTATAGAGTGGATATACCTAAACCTTGCTACAACACTTATAGGCAGTGTACCTAATCGTACAGTAGTGTAGTTTTTAGTAAGTTCGGTTCGTTCCACAGGGATCTTAGCCAAGCTTAACGCTATATTAGTTTTAACTTATAATTGTAAAAATACAAATATATATATATATAAATAGTATTATTATTATTATAAAAGGGGGTTTTTACCGTTTAATGACCGGTTTGTCGATTTTAAAACTTTAGTCGCAGTTAAAACCTAATGTAAAATATTAAAAATAAATATAACTTAATTTAAAGCGTAAAATAAATAACGATAATGAAATTGCAATAAATAAAAGTGCGATAAAATAAAATTGCGATAATTAAAAAGTACGATAATTAAAAACGTAATTAAATAAAATGACAGTAAATAAAAGTGCGATAATTAAAAGTGCAATTAAATACGAAATAAAGAAATTATGCTTATTTAAACTTCCGTAATCATGATGTTTGACGTGTTGATTTTAGTTTATTCTCATGGGTTAATTGTCCTTTGTCCTGGATTATTTGATATGTCCATACGGTTTTGTCCATAATAGTCCGTCAGTCATAATCATAAAATGCTGAAGTCTTCGTCAAATTATTATTATTCCTAAAGTCAAATATTCCAACTAATTGGGGATTCGAATTGTAACAAGGTCTAAATACTTTGTTTAATGAATACACTAGGTTATCGACTGCGTGTAGTCCAAGGTTTTACTACTTTGTTAACAATTACACCAATTACCCTTGAATATAATCCACTCCTATTTCAACAAGTCTATTAACTATTAATCCAGTTCCGTGTCCGGTAAAATGAACAATTATTGGTATTTATAGATATCCCGCCCACCGTACCCAGTCAAGCGTATGTGGTTATATATAAATACGTCAAATTATAAGTCTATATATTAAATTAACGAGGTATCATTTAGTTAATATAAAGCCCATTAATAGCCCATAGTCTAATTTTCACAAGTGTCGTTCTTTTGTCCAAACCCCAATTATGGTACAAAGCCCAATTACCCCGTTTTAATATTTAGCCCAACATCACGATTACTTCGGCATTAAATAAGCATAATAATAACCTAGCTACGAGACATTAATTTAAAAAGGTTGAACATAACTTACAATGATTAAAAATAGCGTAGCGTTACACGAACAGAATTTCGACTTACACCCTTACAACATTCGCTAACATACCCTTATTATTAGAATTTAAAATTAAAATTAAAATTATAATATAAATATAAACATATATCATTGAGTGAATGAAGAAGAAAAAGATGATGTAAAACTGGCCAAAACACGCGAAATTTATAGATGTGGCATGATACTTGGGGCCATGCGATCGCATGGTTTTTACTCTTCCAGGCCATGCGATCGCATGGCCAGCTAGGGGAGTTCACATGTCTTTGTTTTCTAGTTTGCCGACGGTTTAATAAATAAATATAATATATAAATAATTTTAAGAATTATTTAAATATTATATTATATTTATGTGCATAGTTGACTTGTAATTTTTAGTCCGTTGCGTCGAGCGTTGACAGTTGACTCTGGTCCCGGTTTCAAATTTTTGAACGTCCTTTCGTACAATTTAATATCTTGTACTTTGCGTTTTTTGGCTTGTATTCTTGTAATTTTGAGACGTTTCTCACCAATAATTTGAACCACTTTGATTGTACTTTGTACTTTTGAGCTTTTTGGTCGTTTGCGTCTTCAATTCGTCGAATCTGTCTTTTGTCTTCACCTTTTATTATTTAAACGAATATTACTTGTAAATAGAACACTTGCAACTAAAAGCTTGTCTTTCTTGAGGGATAATGCTATGAAATATATGTTCATTTTTAGCATTATCAGTACAGCAGCAAGAATCAATGGCTGTTTTGAAGGCTAATTGTAGGCTTGTTGAAGGTGATCCAGTCGACTACAAAAAGCTGTGATGGATATCGAAATTGCAGCAGGTGTTTGTGGGTTGTGCAGTCGACACAGGAGAGGGTTTTGTGAGCTGTTTAGTCGACAAGAAAAGGAGGGATTAGCAGGTAGTTTAGTCGACTAATTATGCAGGTTTTTGTGGTGAGAATTATGGGATAACATGTGGGTTTTTATAGGAAACAAATTATGTGTTGGATCAAGATTAGGATTCAAGAAAACTTGATGATCAAGGTGTTGTATTTGGATCAATCTAGGATTTGTAAAAGCTTAGAGATCAAGTTAACATTCCCCTAATATAACTAATACAGCCGATTTATATATACCATTACATATTTATTTTCTTTTTTTCCGGCATTTTCTATTTATTTGTGTATTTTATATTTTTTATCATCATCATTATTATTATTATTATTATTATTATTATTATTATTATTATTATTATTATTATTATTATTATTATTATTATTATTATTATTATTATTATTATTATTATTAGGGTTACATTTTATTTAATTATTAGACCCTAACTTTTATAAATTTTACTAAGTTCATATGAGTTCTTATAAATTTTTAATTCATATAAATGTCACATTTAATTTATGACATATTGTTTATATTATTTATCTAGTATTAGGGTTAGGGCTTAATATGTAACATTATATGGTATTAGGATTTTAAATTATATTAGGGTTTTAGTATTAATTACTCTTTTTATTATATCTGAATAACAACCCTAGTTATAACATACAAACAAACAATGAACCCTAAGGGCATTTCTATAATTTCATGAAGAAAAAAAAATGAGGGTTGTTATAGTACCTCCCCGTTAATTTAAACTTCGTCCTGAAGTTTCAGGAAGACTTCTCGGATGCATCAACGTTTGAGAAAATATGAGGATATTTCCGTTTCATATGGCCTTCACATTCCCATGTATACTCGGGGCCTCTTCGTGAATTCCAACGGATCTTAACAACAGGAAAAGAGCTTTGTTTCAAACGTTTGACCTCACGATCCAGGACTTCTATAGGTTTTTCAGTGAAGTGCAATTTATCATCACTGCGAAGTGTGACGACCCGAAGATTTCCGACCAAATTTAAACTTAATTCTTATTTAATTCTGACACGATAAGCAAAGTCTGTAATATGGAGTCTCAAAAATTTTGAACTGTTCAATTGACCATCAACCGTTCTCGACGATTCACGAACAGTAGTTAATGATTAGATGTGAATAGATATATATAATATATATATATATATATATATATATATATATATATATATATATATATATATATATATATATATAATAAAACACTAACAAAGTAATAAAAGATATACTCTGAGTTTATTTGTTTCAATATATAACTAATATAGCTACTTGGTATCTATAACAAAATAATGTATTTAGTAAATATTATATATACATGTATATGTATATGATGTCCATACATAATTAATATTATATGTATGTTGTATTTTATATGAAACATTTAAATAATAAATATTCAATATATGTTATTACATGATAATTAAATATTACATAAATAGTAAATTATAATATTAATATATTAAATATAATTACAAGTTAAGAATATAGTTGTTATTGTAAAATTTTCATTTCTTTCATTATTATTATTAGTATTAATATCAAAATTAGTAATATTAATATTATTATTATTATTATTATGATTACAATTATAATTTTAATGTTATGATTTTTAAAATAGAGATTTTAAATATAAATACTATTATAAGAATGATAAAAATTATAATTTAATTGTAATTCAAATATTATTAGTTATCAATATTATTAATTATTATTAAACTTATTAAAATTAGCATTTTTGTTATTAATAATATCATCATATTAATAGTATTATTGTTTTAGATTTATTATTATTAATATCTTATCAATAATTTTATTGTTATTATTAAAATAAAATATTATTAATTAGTATTATTACTAATTCACTTATTAGTTATTAATATTATAAAAATTATAAAATCACGAAAGAATCAGAATCAGATACATGTCTCCATCTTTCTGTAGTTAATTTTTTCTTTCTTTCTCTATTAGTACCAATCAACAACAGTAATCTTATACAGATAATTGAATTTGTTAGACATCATTTTCATGCTTTTGTATATTTTTTTCCTGAGATATGTCGACCCATAGGAATCCTTATATCAATCGAGCAAAGGCCAAGTCAAATACCACTACCTTCGTTAACTGTAAATCGAACCCAGAAACCCATTATTTGTTGCAATCATCAAAACTAGTTTCTCTTGTTTCTTGTATCGGTTGGAATCACCAATACCACCACCATCATTATCTTGTTGGACACCATCATCAATCTCACACAATCTACCTCTGTTTCCTATTTACCATCGAAGAACACATGCTATTACACCTGCGTATTTTACTTCTGTTTCTATACGAATTAGAACCAAAACTGCCACCATGTAAAGCTAACTACTACTAGTTCGTGATACTGTTACGATTAAATCACCAATTAAACCACCTTAAACACCTTGTAAACTGCTGAATATATTTTGATTTTTCAATCTAGCATCACCATAGCAAAACCTGCAACATTTTTGTTGATTGTTTTGCTGATCAATCCATACTCAAAAACAGCCACAGCTGCTACTGCATGCCTGCTACTGATTCTATCCCTATTAAATAACGTGAAAGGGTGCTATTGATATAAGAATAATAATGAAGATGTTGTGCTTTTCCTTTTTGGCCGACATTTGACAAATAGATGATACCCTACTTACCAAATTTTAGCTAGTGGATTACATGAGTTAAAGGGAATACAATAAAGGAGCAGGTAACTTACTTAAACAATTAGTAAAGCAATAGATTCATTAACTAACCCGTTCCTTTATTATAGTACACAATATTTTTTTTTATGGATCATGGATGAGGTGATTGATGATGTCTGTGATGATTTGAAGATATTGATGAATGATGATGAAATTAAAAGAGGAAGAATAATGATAATCCTGTTAGGAAGACGATGGTGATGATACCCTATTCGATTACCTGTTCCTTTTTCTAATCAAGAAAACCCAAAACCCTAATACCCTTTCGTTATACTGCCACTTCATAAAACTGCCAAACCGATCGAACTATTGGTGTTTGATATGCTGGGTTGATTAACGGACTTAATTATCTACACTAATGGACTTTTATAATTGGGCTTGTGATAAATTAAATTCTGGCCCGTATATATTTAAGGGTTAAAATAAATTATGTATGAACATAATAAAAAAAACGGATTAGCTTAGTTGGTTAGAGGTGTTGGTGTTTAAAAGAAAGGTCATGGATTCGAATCTATTTTTTATATAGAAGCAGTCTTGATATAAAAGTACCAGAGTATTACAGAAACTTAACGAAATCTTCCAAAATATAAAAGTACTAAAATAAAGAACACTATGAAAATGAAAAATTTAAATGACTCTAGTGGTTTCCAAAAACTCTTCATTGTGCCTCTTCATTCTTCTTCTTATCCGGACATTGATTTTTGAAATGCCCTACTCCTCCGCAGTTATAGCAAGTAGGAACGGTTGCATTTGCCTTTGTAGTTGGAGTTTTTGTTAGAGGAATAACGACTCTACAATTCTTGGATATGTGACCCATCTTCTTACACTTGGTGCACTTGGCCTTACACCATCCTTCATGATGTCTCTCACATCTTTTGCAATAAGGATGTTTTCCCTTATACAACTTGTTGAATTTTCCCTTATAAGGCTTGTTAAATTTGATTTTAGAATTTTCTTGCTCCATTCCTTCTCTCTTCTTTTTTGCACCTTCTTTCTCCTTATGTTTGTCGATGAAATAGCTTGCCATGCAAGCGGCTTCTTGTATGGTGCTTGGGTTTTCCAAGATAACATCTCTTCGGACTTCATCAGGCAATCCATTAATGTAGCATTGGATTCCTAGATACTCGGGAGTAGCCATGAGAGCAAACTCTTGAAATCGGTTGGTGTAGCTCATGAGATCAGCATTCACCATTTCTATATTACTGAGCCCATGGCTTTCAGTACTCTTGTATGTAGGGGGCACGTAGCTTATAAAACTTTGATGAGAACAAATAGTAGAGAGGTTTCGCGGTGCGCCATTGTTGCCATTTCCTTGCGCGGCAGCCAACAGTTTTTGAAATTGTGCGGGAGTCAAAGTGACATTGGGAAGAGCGTTAGCGCCACGAGTTGGTTGAGCCATTGACCTTCAACACATACAACAGTATTAGTCGAAGAGTTATGGTGCCAGTAAGTGATAAGTTTGTTTAATGATGCATAAATTTCACACAACATATATTAGGAAAATAGATAGGAGAAATAACGAGATGTTTTAAAAACACTTGAATTTCATTAAACATCACAAAGATAACTAACATCTTTTATTACACACGAAACGAAACTAGAATAAACACGAAATGAAACTTAGATAGTAGGTTTAGGCAAAGCCTTTACAATGAACGAAAACTAATACGGAAATAGAAAAGAAATCCTAAGATCTAATTCTTAGGTGATGGGGGTTGGGTCTTGAAAATGTTCCCACAGAAGATCCTTGAGAAACTGCACCTCCTTCTCTAGTTCCTCAATCCTTTGATATTGAAGCTCAATCTCTCTATCATGTCTCCTAGCAGTCTTTCTAAAGATGTTATACACATCATACGAGTATTTTGACAATTCCTCTTGTTGATCTTCAAGCTTACTAAATTGTCCATCAAGAAGTTCCTTTATCTTACCAAATTCTGTCTTCACTTCTTGTAAATCACTCTTTACCTTAGCATGTTCAACATAGTTCATGCAAAGCACGGGTACAGTGGTAAGACTGGGTTCCTTGGATGAACTTGAACTCTCGGTTTTTGATGTTTCGGGTTCCTTTCTTTTTAAAGAAGGAGGTAAGGCAACGGAGGGCTCGGACTTGGATTCTTCCTCGGGTTCTTCCTTAGAAGGCTCCTCTTCCACTTCTTCTTCAATCATCTCTTCCACAAACTCTCCTCCTCGTCATCCCCATCATAGTTAGCATTAGTGTGGGATTCTTCCAAATGAGGGGAGTGTGGTGGACTAGCAGGGATATAATTTGGGTGAGTTAGTGATAATGGTGGGGAAACGGGTCCATAAGCCGGTGTGCGGATAGATCTTTCAGAGTCGGATCCCTCGGAGTTAGAAATGATGATCGGGTTAAGGCGAGACATCCTAAATGAAAAGAAAGAGAGATAATTAGGTAAGTTCTAAGGATGACGCAAAAGCACGAATAAAATGTAAGGGAAAATACACTAGAAACTAAAACGGGAAAGGTTATAGACCTATGGATTGTTAAAGCACCTAACTAACACATAAGGCACACATAAAAATGCAATCCTGATTCTCTATAACAACCCGGCTCTGATACCACTCTGTCATACCCCCAAATAGGGCCGGGGAAATATGACTTCACAATATCACAACACAAGTATGTATAAACGAGAACGACTCTATACGAGACGTTTTAATTAAAAACCAATGTATTATAAGCAGCGGAAAGTATTAAGTCATTACAAATGAATCCTTAAAATTTAAATGTAATCTAAAATGTTCTAATGCAATAATATGAATGATGATATGCGGACTCCAAAAGCAGCAAAGTCCAAATAGCAAATAATCTTTAGCAATCTTCACCTGAGGCAAAACATGATTAAAGTGTCAACCAAAAATGGTTGAGTGAACAACATTGGTTTATCAATAATAACCAAGTTTTTAGACCACAAGATTTAATTATAAAGTTTAATCAGTTCGGTAGTAGTGCTGGTGTATATGATATTGAAACTAACCATAAGTTACCCTAAACATATCACGTTCGTGTCGTTGAATCATTATTATGTATCCATTGACCAACGGTCATTCGGATAGAGACGTCACTCTCAATAGCGCTACTCACAATAACTAAGCTTGCCAAAATTCCAGCAACTAACGATATCATGGTAGGGATTTAGCATGAATCAAAGCATGTTAGCACAGTTTGAACTAATCAGAATAAAGTTTTCATGTACTCGTATCTAAGCGTAAAATAGTTTAAAAGCAAGCATGTGTCTCACCCCAAAGTTTAAAATAAGTAAATAGAGAAAGTTAAAAATTGTGATGACCCAGAGATTTCTGACCAAATTTAAACTTAATCTTTGTATGATTAACATTTTCGACACGATAAGCAAAATCTGTAAAACTGAATCTCAAAATTTTTGAACTACTTTTATATATTTAAATACCCTTCGGTTGTTTTCGACGATTCGCGAACAATTATATGTAAATAGATACATATATACTATAACTTGAAAAAGTAACAATGTATTAATTGTTTGATATCGTACATTAAACTTATTGGTTTAAATATCTATTTGAATATATATGATAAGTTGAAATATTTATTATTAAAATTAATTATAAATAACTTCCAATGTGTATTTAAAAACTGATATATGTATAAAGATATATACTTATATATAATTTCAAGTTATTTAGTAAACGATAGTAACATTCGTTTATTGATTCAATTGATATTTAGATAAGTTAACTAAAGCGTTTAAGATAAACCAGTAAGACACTAATTTGCTACAGTATTTTCAAATTGCTACAGTACCCAAAATGCTACAGTATTTTCGAAAATCACTATTTGCTACAGTGAAATTGACTTTGCTATAGTGAAAATCACTATTTTCAAATCCCTTCCATCCACCACATTGCCCTCTTGGCGAAGAATCTGAAGCACTTACCGGCGAACCTGTTCGTAATACCATTTTCTCTCTCATCTCCAGAATATCTCGTCATGATCATATACTCTCTCAAATTCTGGATCTTATTTATCCGCTCGTCCGAACCGCCAATCATCCCAGTGTAGTAGAAGAAGTCAACGAGCTTCGCGCTCGGGTAGTGGCTTTGGAGAATATGGTTCAAAGGTTACAAGCAACAGCAGCATCATTGGCATCAACAGTACCACCTACAACAACACCAACAGTACCATTACCACCACCAACAACATCCGCATCACAAACCTCAACTTCACAATCTGTTCCACGAGCATCAACGTCATACGCACCGTAGTTACCAAGAAATACCAGCAACAATAACCGATGAAGTATTAACTCATTTCCCCTGAAGAAATTTTATGTATATTTAATATATATGAATTTTGAAATCAAAATAAATCTTTTCGTATCAAGTTATTACGTGTGAATCTTAACTGGTAGGTACTACTCGGTTAATTCATATTACTAATATGCTATGATGTACATCCTTCGTTAATGACTTAACCATCGTTAACTACAATCTCTGTTTCCAACTCAATGAATTCCATTTCATAATAAACTAAGTATATTATTCAATTATATGGTTGATTTTATACTTTCATCTTCGATGTATTCGAAACTTTCTAGAAAACATCATTCGTACCTTGCGAAGTTAGCAAGAGTTCCATGAGCACCAACATGATTCACTGAGAAAATATCAATAAAACTGAGTATTAATTACATTAGTGAAATACTCCGTAAAGATTATTAAATCTTTAATGTTTTAGAGATTATTCATTTCTAATTCAAGACAAAAATCAAATTAGCTTAATATGATATTAACTCATCAAATCTGTATTACATCTGAAGAAAATATACATACATATATTTTCATAAAGACGGTAATAAAAATTCTTTTGTACAAAATATTACTTGTGAAATCTTTAACGGGTAGGTAATTCCCGGGAAATATATAAGTTCACAATTAATATGTTATACTGTACATTCTTCAACTTTGATTCAAAAATTATTAACTATGCTCACAGCGATATACAATCGTTTCCATACAAATTCAATTACATATTCTGATATTGACGGATCAGAATCCAAGTCAAGATTTCACGGGTGACATCATTCTTAGATCTCTACATCTTTCAAAGCTATACTTTAACTTCAAAAATGTGAAAGATCCTTTAGCATTGTTATTACTGAAAATAACCTTGCAATTTCTTTTCAAAGTATCCAGTATTATTAACCAGTCAACAACGACCTTTCAGACTTGTAACTTTGGCATATACGTTTTTGTTATCGGGGAATCTTTCATGTTCCACCACATTAGCAGTAAATTTACCAACAACTTCATTAATCTTTGACCTTCCAAAAAAAATCATTATACTCATTGAAACCGTATCATGTACTCATCCACATCTTGTAACGGCAATCGCCATACCAACTATCGGGAATTAGCAATCAGTATTTTGAAATCTTGCAGCACGTTTACGCCAACAATTATATGTGTACATATAACGTCTACCTCCTGGACTTACATACTTCGAATGTGAAGTTTCTGAAAAACACCCCAAACTACGAAACTAGTTCTCCGAATTTTGGAAAAATGCTGATAAAGCAGCAAAAACTGTAAACGACCTTAACAGTCAAAAGTTCGATGATAAAGAATAGTATGGTGGTAAAGCTGAGAAAAAGATAAGGTTTGGAACTGGAAAACAGATTGAGCAGACCATGAAGGAGGCTGTGGATAAATCACAAAGACAAAATCTACCTTCAAAGAATCCAAATGATTCAGTATCTGCTGAAGCCATTAACGAATACCTTGCTTCCGAATCTAAACCCTTGCGGACAATATTCTTCATCATCCTCTTATATTAGAAATTCTAAGATATCATCGTATCTTTCATTATAAATATCCTCCATATTTCTGGAGATAATTCCATAATCATTCTTATCGGAAATCAATATTCTCCTTGCGATATCTGTGTTATATCATAAAAGAAACTATTTTAGTTTCTAACATCTGAAAAATTCGAAAAAATTTAATATTTTGAAGTAGTGTTGGGAAATGAAGCATGAATTAGTATAATATAATGACACTTGATCAACGTGATTACATTACAGTAAGTCATGCTGAGTTTCTAATGTAACGTGATAAAGGTTCACAGATCACACCCTCATCATGAACCATATTACATAACTCTTTCATTCTATATAATCTCTAAATATATCAAGAAAATATATTTCTTGATGATTCGGTCTTTTCCAGATATTCTGGTAATTTGACAAATCAAGATCATGCCATTACAATTTCTTTCTTAGAACATTAATTATGTTCATCCAAAATTCATACCTACAAATTTTGGACCATTATCCGCTTAACTTAAGGTCGGGAAGAGAACACGAAAGCATGAAGCTCCGAAATATAATGGAGAATATAAGCCCGATAACAACCCCGAAATTTACAAACCGTGTATATCAATGCGTATAGCAATATAAAGACACGGGAGAATGAAAAACACTATAACCCCAAGGTAATGGTAGAAGAAAGTAATTTCCTCTGGTGGTAGATGAAAAAGAAGAATGACAGATATGAAAGTTAGGAGTATATCAAGAATTAGAACTGGATGAAGCATTTCACAATCTTTTGAAAGTATGAAATGAGGAAGAAGATGTAGGAGTAGTGAAAATAATGAAACACGGAAGAGGTCAATTTATAGCAAAATATCGGACGCAGCAATAGAGGCAGATTACGCATTTAATCAAAGAAAATCCTAATTTTCGCAAATTCCGAAAAATCAAATCTTATTTAAATTATGAAGATTTTCTATTCCTTAAAATCCGGAAATCAATCGTTACTACATCAAGAGATAAGACGCATCTCTATTCTCCATTTCACTTGATTACGATAACTTCTCTCACATGCTTCGAGTAATTGGATTATTTTATCCATATTATTCAAACATAGATAAAACTCTATTATCAACTCATATTCGTCATTAAAACATTTTTATTGTTAGCCATGACGACCTCACTCAAATTTCGGGACGAAATTTATTTAACGGGTAGGTACTGTGATGACCCAGAAATTTCTGACCAAATTTAAACTTAATCTTTGAATGATTAACATTTTGGACACGATAAGCAAAGCCTGTAAAACTGAATCTCAAAATTTTTGAACTACTTTTATATATTTAAATACCCTTCGGTTGTTTTCGATGATTCGCGAACAATTATATGTAAATAGATACATATATACTATAACTCGAAAAAGTAACAATGTATTAATTGTTTGATATCGTACATTAAACTTATTGGTTTAAATATCTATTTGAATATATATGATAAGTTGAAATATTTATTATTAAAATTAATTATAAATAACTTCCAATGTGTATTTAAAAACTGATTTATGTATAAAGATATATACTTATATATAATTTCAAGTTATTTAGTAAACGATAGTAATATTCGTTTATTGATTCGATTGATATTTAGATAAGTTAACTAAAGCGTTTAAGATGAACCAGTAAGACACTAATTTGCTACAGTATTTTCAAATTGCTACAGTACCCAAAATGCTACAGTATTTTTGAAAATCACTATTTGCTACAGTGAAATTGACTTTGCTACAGTGAATTGCTACAGTGAATTGCTACTGTAGCAATTCACTGTAGCAAATAGTGATTTTCGAAAACACTGTAGCATTTTGGGTACTGTAGCAATTTGAAAATACTGTAGCAAATTAGTGTTTTACTGGTTCATCTTAAATGCTTTAGTTAACTTATCTAAATATCAATCGAATCAATAAACGAATGTTACTATCGTTTACTAAATAACTTGAAATTATATATATGTATATATCTTTTTAATATACATAAATTAGTTTTTAAATACACATTGGAAGTTATTTATAAATAAATTTTAATAATAAATATTTCAACTTATCATATATATTCAAATAGATATTTAAACCAATAAGTTTAATGTACGGTATCAAACAATTAATATATTGTTACCTTTTCAAGTTATAGTATATATGTATCTATTTACATATAATTGTTCGTGAATCGTCGAAAACAACCGAAAGGTATTTGAATATATGAAAGTAGTTCAAAAATTTTTAGATTCAATTTTACAGAATTTGCTTATCGCGTCAGAAATGTTAATCATACAAAGATTAAGTTTAAATTTGATCAGAAATTTCCGGGTCATCACAGATTGTGTGCTGTACAGCCGGCCCATGCGATCGCATGGGATATAGCCTTCCCAGCCATGCGATCGCATGGACACCAGGGACAGGCCACAACTATAAATACCCGATCATTTCTGTTTCTGATCTCATTTTAATTACTCCGTAGATATTTATTTATTTTATTTAATATTATTATTATTATTATTATTATTATTATTATTATTATTATTATTATTATTATTATTATTATTATTATTATTATTATTATTAAGATTAATATTATTATTAATCTAATTATTATTAGTAATATTATTAGTATTATACATAAAATACTACGACGAGGTTATGAGCGTGTCACTTTTAAAATAAATTTACAAGCAAGCTAGAGCTAAGGAAATTATGGGTTATTGCCAAGGAGGTTATGGGTAATGTTCGGGGGGTATATTTATGAATCAAACCTAGTGTTTATCATCTCCGTTACGTCTACGTACTTTTCTCCAATATTGAATCTCAATACTGATACGTTGAGATCTACGGTTATTTGGTAATCCGAGTTTCGATCACATTTTGGTGAACGACTTTATATGCTGCTAAGGTGAGTTTCATAAGATCCCTTTTACTCTCTACATTTTTGGGCTGAGAATACATGCAAATGCTTTATTAACCGATATACAATATTTATATGCATGAGTTTCATTTGCTCCCTTTTTAATTGCTTTTGAAATCTATATTTTTGGGCTGAGAATACATGCACTTTATTTTAAACGCAATGGATACAAGTACATACTAAATTCTACACCGAGTTTGAACCGAAAATCCCTTAGCTTTGGTAACTAGTAACTGCCGGTTATAAGAACTGGTGGGCGCGAGTAGTTATATATGGATCCATAGGGCTTGACATCCCCGTCTGTTCCAGGTATAGAAACCCTAGCCTGAACTATAAAACAGATGTATGCTATTTGAGTTAATATACGTTGGTTTACGTGTATTGTACATGTTGGTTGCATGTATGTTAAAACAGGGGTACTTATTATAACGTTAAAGCTTAGTTACCAGGGTGCTCAATCTTGTAGAATATTTGAAAAACGTTTCTGGATGAAACAACTAAAATCTTGTGATCCACTTTTATATACAGATTATACGAAACATTAAAACTATGAACTCACCAACCTTTGTGTTGACACTTGTTAGCATGTTTATTCTCAGGTTTCCTAGAATTCTTCCGCTGTTTGCCTAGATGTTAGACAAGCTATGTGCATGGAGTCTTACATGACATATTTTTCAAGGAAACGTTGCATTCACCAAATCATCACCATGTATCTTATTTTGACTGCATTGTCAACGGAAGTACTGTTGTAAACTATTATTTATGGTGATTGTCTATATGTAGAAATCATCAGATGTCGAAAACCTTTGATTTAAATATTCATTTATGGTGTGCCTTTTCAAAAGAATGCAATGTTTACAAAACATATCATATAGAGGTCAAATACCTTGCAATGAAATCGATGAATGATGTGTTCGTCCATATGGATTTGGAGCGATCGTCACAAAAATTGGGGCTATGAAGTTCACCTTAATAGCAGATAGATATTCCACGCAAGTTATATGATCAGAGTGTTGAACACGGAGATCTCAACCTAGAGATATTATGTTCGATTAATTAATGTCTAATAGACATAAAGTTTGTTTATTAATATAGCAAACTATATTAACAGTGTCCGTTCTCGAGAAAAGTTATATTTATATAAGTGATAATATACTTAGTGTACTTAAGTGTTACTATATAGATAAGTGTATAGGTTATACTAATAATAGTATTATTATTTAATTAATCAACCACTATGTACACTTATCATTATATAATTATACTTATGTGATATATATATATATATATATATATATATATATATATATATATATATATATATATATATATATATATATGTGTGTGTAGGTGTTACATATACATAAGTGTATGATATATATATATATATATATATATATATATATATATATATACACTTATTACTTTTTATTATTATGTTTACTAACTTAATATAACTTATATAATGCACATTCATACATACATACACATGTACATATACATACATATATGCACATACATATACACATATGTATATATTTACATATACACACACATATACATACAATGTATACATGCACATACGTACATATGCATGCATGCATGTACATCATTAATTATTAATCAACCTCACATAAAATCATAGGTTTTACTAAACCCTATAACATAATATTACCTAATTAATCATACAATATTCATCAACCCTAATCATAGTTCTATTAATTACAATCTTATTAATCAACTATTAGAAATCTTTTTAATCTTATTCACAATACATCATGATCATATTAATAACTTTTAATTATATTAACTAGTTTATAAATAAAATCATAGTTTTTCATCATACATCTTTAACCATTGTTAATTCATACCCTTTATCATAATCATATTCTTATAATCATAAATTTAACCTTAATCAAAATTATTATTCATACAAGATTCATGTTCAATATCTTTTAAGTCATTAACCTAGTTGTTATAACTTCTTAAATCATAACTTAACAACAATCATGATCACTTTATATTCATACTTTTAAGTTTAACAATCTTAACCTTATTATTAACATTCAACAACTAGTTCACTTTTAATTATAATCAATATCATGATTCATTAACCTTAATCTTATTAATCATAATCTTTTAATCTCATAATTCATAAATCAACTTTATAATTCATAACATAAAACTTAATAACTAACTTAAGAGTAATTGATTTAATGGCATGATTAAACTAGGGTTTATTAGGTATACCTTATGGGTTAAAGATCAAGAATAGATGATGTTTGTGGTGCGAAAATAGACAGAAAATAGCAGCAGCAACCACGACCCACTTGAAGGGGTTTTTGGGTCACTTGATCACGAGCAGAAACAGCAACAAATCAGAAGAAACGCAGCAACTGAGGACAGTTTCTTGGGCTGTTAAATCACATTTTTACAGCAGGAAAGCAAGCAGGAACGTGTGTCCTTTTGGGCTGTTGAGGGTAGTCGATTACAGCAGGTACAGCAGCAAGAATCAATGGCTGTTTTGAAGACGAATTGCAGGCTTGTTGAAGGTGATCCAGTCGACTACAAAAGGCTGTGATGGATATCGAAATTGCAGTAGGTGTTTGTGGGTTGTGCAGTCGACACATGAGAGGGTTTTGTGAGCTATTTAGTCGATAAGAAAAGGAGGGAATAGCAGGTAGTTTAGTCGACTAATTATGCAGGTTTTTGTGGTGAGAATTATGAGATAACATGTGGGTTTTTATAGGAAACAAATTATGTGTTGGATCAAGATTAGGATTCAAGAAAACTTGATGATCAAGGTGTTGTATTAGGATCAATCTAGGATTTGTAAAAGCTTAGAGATCAAGTTAACATTCCCCTAATATAACTAATACAGCTGATTTATATATACCATTACATATTTATTTTTTATTTTTTCGGCATTTTCTATTTATTTGTGTATTTTATATTTTTTTATCATTATTATCATTATCATTATTATTATTATTATTATTATTATTATTATTATTATTATTATTATTATTATTATTATTATTATTATTATTATTATTATTATTATAATTATTATTATTATTATAATTATTATTATTATTATTATTATTATTATTATTATTATTATTATTATTATTATTATTATTATTATTATTATTATTATTATTAGGGTTACATTTTATTTAATTATTAGACCCTAACTTTTATAAATTTTACTAAGTTCATATAAGTTCTTATAAATTTTTAATTCATATAAATGTCACATTTAATTTATGACATATTGTTTATATTATTTATCTAGTATTAGGGTTAGGGCTTAATATGTAACATTATATGGTATTAGGGTTTTAAATTATATTAGGGTTTTAGTATTAATTACACTTTTTATTATATCTGAATAACAACCCTAGTTATAACATATAAACAAACAATGAACCCTAAGGGCATTTCTGTCATTTCATGAAGGAAAAAAAATGAGGGTTGTTATATGTTGTAACAACACTTGTTTGTTAGTAGCTTTGTTTATAAGATAAGTAGCAGTTAGAATACATTTAGACCACAAATACAAGGGTATTCCACCTTGGAACATAAGGGATCTTGCAATATTTAAAAGATGTCTATGTTTCCTTTCAACAATTCCATTTTGTTGAGGTGAATAAGCACAAGTAGTTTGGTGAACAATACCTTTTTCTTTAACAAAATTATTCATTTTTTGATTAACAAATTCAGTACCATTATCACTTCTAATTACCTTAACAGAAAAATCAAATTGATTTAGAAGTAAGTTATAAAAGCTTTCAAAGTGTTCAAACACATCTTCTTTAGACTTTAACAAGTATGTCCACACAACTCTTGAATAATCATCAATAATTGTTAAAAAATATATATATATATTTATGTCCTTCTTTGCTTCTAACTTTGTAAGGCCCACAAGTATCAAGATGAACAATTTGACCAACTTTTTTTGTTTTATGATCACCTAACGGAAAATGTTCTCTAGTCTATTTAGCTTGATGACAAACACCACAAGGATCATAGTTATTAATTTTACCAATCCCAAGTTTATTACCTAAAACAAATAAAACTTGATATGCAGGATGGCCTAATCTATTATGAGATATTTTATGTTTAGATAAATCATGCACACACATAATAGAACTAAATTGCTTACCACTTAAACAATTATAAAAAAATAAAGACCATCACACTCACTACTAGTCCCCATCAATCTTTTTTGAATCAAATCCTATATATATCATTTTTTAATATCAAAACTAACAACAAGATTGTTGTCTTTTAGCAATTTATTAACAAATAAAAGACAAACACGATACTGAGGAATAACTAACACATCAAATAACTCAATTCTATCAGAAAGTTTTAAATTTCCCATTTGTAAGATTTTGGAACAGTTCCATTTGGATGATTTACAATTAAATTTGAATCACTAACATCAATAATGTTATCCAGTTTTTTTTTTATTGTAAACCATGTGTTGATTAGCCCAAGAATCAATAATCCAACCTTTAGCCAAGGTTTGGTCAGTTTGATGAAAAAAAAAATTAAGTTAG
Source organism: Rutidosis leptorrhynchoides (assembly GCF_046630445.1). Lineage (NCBI taxonomy): Eukaryota > Viridiplantae > Streptophyta > Magnoliopsida > Asterales > Asteraceae > Rutidosis > Rutidosis leptorrhynchoides. Next base: position 152,290,341 of record NC_092338.1, on the reverse strand, counting down.
AATTAAGAAAAACATTATTGCTTTCAAAGTTACGTGCCATATTTGCATCAACTTATGGGAAACAGGTTTATCATCCACAAGACTCAGAAGGTTCGTAATCCGGTCACTAGTTAACTGAACAACAGAACTACCAACACCATTTTTATCAGTAACACAACTATTACTTTTAAACCTTGGTGCACATTGATTAAAAGGTTTATTAATATAACCAGGTGGATAAACTATAAGTTCATAACATCTCTCTATGGTGTGGCCAAGCATAATACAATTTGTACATTTCAGTGGAGAATTCCTAATATCCTTTCTTCTTATTGTTATTATTATTATTATTATTATTGTTAAAGTTGCTAACAACAACATTACTAACAGTATGTGAAACGACCACAAACCATTTTAACGAAAAACGACAATATTTTTTTGTTGTTGCCAGAGCGGCGTACCAACTACAGGTGTGACGCTTTTGTGACACAAGAACGGCGCTCCTATTTCTAAAAGCGGCGTTCCTATCGACTGACCAAAAAGACTACAACTCACTGACGAAAAGCGGCGCTTTTACCCCCAAAAGTGGCGCTCTTGAACCTGAACATATGCAGTTTCAAAATTTGTAAGAGTTAAACCAACCCATTTAACCCAATTCCAAGTCTAACAATTAGTGACCCAAATACAAGATTAATATGACTCAAAATACACTCGTTCACAATTTAACTACCCCATAACCATAACGATTCATTAGTTTGTAACCAAACGACCCGTTACACTAGTTTTGACCCGAAGTCAATTTCAATCCACAAATTCCGATTAATGACTCAACCCTTAGGTTTTTAACACAACTAGAGCATGGTGATTGGGAAAACACTACCCAATCCTAAATCGATCCAAAAGCAAGGTCTTCTAAAGCAACCTACAGAAGTCCACTAGTTCAGACGCTTACCCGAGCCGCCACCTTGCGAACCTATAAAAATAATATCAACGAGAGGGTAAGCTATAAAGCTTAGTGAGGATAAACATACTATATACATACATATGCATAAAATGAATACGTATCACCAACACAAATAGTAAACACATACCACAATCCAAGTATAACTAAGCAAAGCTATACATAACGTACCACCAAGCCAAATCCGCAAGAATAGCTACAACACAACGATATATATATATATATATATATATATATATATATATATATATATATATATATATATATATATATATATACGTCTACCCAAAAATCCCAAGGTTAACCCCTTAATCTCAAACACATGAAGGCCGGCCAACACCACACGCGCCCAGTGAATCCGAAACCACTCGCGATTCACCACTTTCACCTCAACGACAATAGGGTTGGCCGAAACTACACGCGCCCCAGTGAATCTGAAACTACACTCGATTCACTACCCTAAGTCAATAATAATGGGAATGTCCGAAACCACACGCGACATCGTGAATCCAAAATCACACGCGATTCACCAGTGAAGCCGAAACTACATGCGAATCACTACCTAACTCATCTCAACAACAACAACGGGGTTGACCTACTTGTCAATGTGAATCCGTATCGCCCGAGATTCACTACCCCAAGGGTGGTAACCCAAAACGCACAAACGTGCCACGTGGACCCAAAACTCATAGAGTCCATCATCTCACACACATGTAAAGTGAACCCGAACGCCCAATGATCACTCTACCCCACCCGCACCCATCCTATACATACATACGCATATAATATATTTACACTCACCTTATCGCCTTGATGAATGCAACCGAATAATCCAAAACACGTCAATGAAAAGTACATATTCCATTATCACATAACAAACAACACAATTAGGGTGGATTACAAACCAACCCAAATTGACACTTAGTGCAATTCCGACCCAATTGCACTTCCAAGCACAAACCGTGCCCAAACTAACCAATAACCACTAACACTAGTGAAAATGGTCCTAATACACCAATTAAACCAAATCATAAATGTTAAAAACTTATCTTACCCAATTTGACACATAAACCCTAATTTTGACTCATTTCAAAATTAGTCAACCAAATACACGCAAATGAGTTTCAATACTTCCATAATCACTAAACCGAGTGATTAAACCCAAATTGCAAGTCTTAAGCATGACCAAAACATCAACCAACCCAAAATCCACCAAAAACAATATAAAACCCGATTACTAGCATCAATAAACTCCTTCATGATTTTAAATTATTTTCTCAACAAATCAAGTTCAAACCCTAACTTTGAATCTCAAATCAAATAATGAAATTCGGAGTTAGAACTTACCAACACTACCACAACGTAGCCATGAACGAGATGAACAACTTTAACACTCGGACTTTGGTGAGAATCCAACTCCTTCTTCTCCAAATCAAGCTCTCTCTCACCAAAAATGGATTTCTCTCACTAGGGTTTGAAGAGAGTGTTTGTGTGGGTGAAATGAGGATAAGAATGATCAATGGATCAATTTTAATGTCTCAAAACCTACCCCAAGTGAAAAGACCCAAATGCCCTTCATTTAACTCTTCAAAATTACAAGCAACACCTAATCAGGACCAAAAGCGGCGCTCTTACACCAAGAGAGGCGCTCCTAGAGCCTTTCAGCTGAACACTAGAAATTAAAAACGTCCGAGCTCAAATTACAGTCGTCTGGGCTTTTGATTCGCCTCAATCCGAGTTCGTATGAGAAAGTTATGACCAAATTGGTGAAAGTGCGCATAACCTCTCTTTACACACTCCATTCTCTACGTTTCCAACACCCGACACCTCAAACATTATATTATTAATAAAATAATATACCTCATCGTTTAAACACCTCTCGAAACATTCGCGCTAAGAAAAACGGGGTGTTACAGTATGTTTACTAGCAAAAGTATTAGACTGGCTCCTAGACATGTATGAATTAGATGAATGCATTCTATGTGGCTCATCTATAGAAATAATAGAGAAAGCAAACTTAACAGAGGGTTGATATCAGCTAAAAAGTCACGTTTTACCTCGATATTAGGGCCCCAAAATAATAAATTTCCAAACTTTATCGCCAAAATAATCGCTTTGTCGGTTAATTTTGTAGATTGGGTAATTACAAAGGCAATGGAAAAATAATCAAGTAAAATAGAGTTAAAACGAAGATTCTAGAGCAAAAACGGTGAAGGACAAGTTACGACCCCGAAAATTAAGTTATGATCCCGGGAACGAGCAAGACGATCCAAACAAAACTGAAAACCAGCACCAGGAACGGCCTGCCAAGTGTAGTGACCCGAACTTTTTCATGTTTATATATATTAATTGAGATTGATATTTACATGATTAAATGTTTCCAAAATGTTAAGCAATCAAACTTGTTAAGACTTGATTAATTAAATATGTTTCATATAGACAATTGACCACCCAAGTTGACCGGCGATTCACGAACGTTAAAACTTGTAAAAACGACATGACGATATATATATGGATATACATATGATTAACATGAGATTATGATAAGTAAGTATCTCCATAAGTATATTAACAATGAGTTATATACATATAAACAAGACTACTAACTTAAGGATTTCGAAACGAGACATATATGTAACGATTATCGTTGTAACGACATTTAAATGTATATATATCATATTAAGATATATTAATATATCATAATATCATGATAATATAATAATTTAACATCTCATTAGATATAATAAACAATGGGTTAACAACATTAATTGAGATCGTTAACTTAAAGGTTTCAAAACAACACTTACATGTAACGACTAACGATGACTTAACGACTCAGTTAAAATGTATATACATGTAGTGTATTTAGATGTATTAAAATACTTTTGGAAGACTTCAATACATATATCAAAACACTCATACTTAACGAAAATGGTTACAGTTACTTTTCCATTCTTTTCTTTCATCAAGAATTCTAGTCGTATTCTTACCCGTATTATACACAGCTTCAAAATGTACTTACTATGAGTATATACCAATAGGAACTAGCATGGGATTCCACTCTTGATTATGTCATGTATGACTAATCAATTTTAACTTCTACCATGAGCTAGTCAACTAACTAGAACTCCTTTTAACCCCACTCACCACTCACCAATTATCACTCATCATTCACTCCATTTCACTTCCAATTCTCTTTCTAATTCTCTCTCAACACACACACACTATTATGAACGTATTTTTCCAGTATTTAATCATCATATTCATCAAAAATCACTTCAAGAATCAAGTTATAATCATCATAGGAAGAACACTTCAAGAACACTTCAAAAATCCCTTCAAGTTTACTAATTTATTTCCAAGCTTTCTAATCCATTCCAAGTAATCATCTAAGATCAAGAAACCTTTGTTATATACAGTAGGTTATCTTTCTTATTCAAGGTAATATTCATATTCAAACTTTGATTCAATTTCTATAACTATAAACTATCTTAATTCGAGTAAAAATCTTACTTGAACTTGTTTTTGTGTCATGATCCTACTTCAAGAACTTTCAAGCCATCCAAGATCCTTTGAAGCTAGATCATTTCTTGTCACTTCCAGTAGGTTTACCTACTAAACTTGAGGTAGTAATGATGTTCATAACATCATTCGATTCATATATATAAAACTATCTTATTCGAAGGTTTAAACTCGTAATCACTAGAACATAGTTTAGTTAATTCTAAACTTGTTCGCAAACAAAAGTTAATCCTTCTAACTTGACTTTTAAAATTAACTACACACATGTTCTATATCTATATGATATGCTAACTTAATGATTTAAAACCTGGAAACACGAAAAACATCGTAAAACCGGATTTACGCCGTCGTAGTAACACCGCGGGCTGTTTTGGGTTAGTTAATTAAAAACTATGATAAACTTTGATTTAAAAGTTGTTATTCTGAGAAAATGATTTTTATTATGAACATGAAACTATATCCAAAAATTATGGTTAAACTCAAAGTGGAAGTATGTTTTCTAAAATGGTCATCTAGACGTCGTTCTTTCGACTGAAATGACTACCTTTACAAAAACGACTTGTAACTTATTTTTCCGACTATAAACCTATAATTTTCTATTTAGATTCATAAAATAGAGTTCAATATGAAACCATAGCAATTTGATTCACTCAAAACGGATTTAAAATGAAGAAGTTATGGGTAAAACAAGATTGGATAATTTTTCTCATTTTAGCTACGTGAAAATTGGTAACAAATCTATTCCAACCATAACTTAATCAACTTGTATTGTATATTATGTAATCTTGAGATACTATAGACACGTATACAATGTTTCGGCCTATCATGTCGACACATCTATATATATTTCGGAACAACCATAGACACTCTATATGTGAATGTTGGAGTTAGCTATACAGGGTTGAGGTTGATTCCAAAATATATATAGTTTGAGTTGTGATCAATACTGAGATACGTATACACTGGGTCGTGGATTGATTCAAGATAATATTTATCGATTTATTTCTGTACATCTAACTGTGGACAACTAGTTGTAGGTTACTAACGAGGACAGCTGACTTAATAAACTTAAAACATCAAAATATATTAAAAGTGTTGTAAATATATTTTAAACATACTTTGATATATATGTATATATCGTTATAGGTTCGTGAATCAACCAGTGGCCAAGTCTTACTTCCCGACGAAGTAAAAATCTGTGAAAGTGAGTTATAGTCCCACTTTTAAAATCTAATATTTTTGGGATGAGAATACATGCAGGTTTTATAAATGATTTACAAAATAGACACAAGTACGTGAAACTACATTCTATGGTTGAATTATCGAAATCGAATATGCCCCTTTTTATTAAGTCTGGTAATCTAAGAATTAGGGAACAGACACCCTAATTGACGCGAATCCTAAAGATAGATCTATTGGGCCTAACAAACCCCATCCAAAGTACCGGATGCTTTAGTACTTCGAAATTTATATCATATCCGAAGGGTGTCCCGAAATGATGGGGATATTCTAATATATATGCATCTTGTTAATGTCGGTTACCAGGTGTTCACCATATGAATGATTTTTATCTCTATGTATGGGATGTGTATTGAAATATGAAATCTTGTGGTCTATTGTTACGATTTGATACATATAGGTTAAACCTATAACTCACCAACATTTTTGTTGACGTTTAAAGCATGTTTATTCTCAGGTGAATACTAAGAGCTTCCGCTGTTGCATACTAAAATAAGGACAAGATTTGGAGTCCATGTTTGTATGATATTGTGTAAAAACTGCATTCAAGAAACTGATTTCGATGTAACATATTTGTATTGTAAACCATTATGTAATGGTCGTGTGTAAACAGGATATTTTAGATTATCATTATTTGATAATCAACGTAAAGCTTTTTAAATCTTTATTTATGAAATAAAGGTTATGGTTTGTTTTAAAAATGAATGCAGTCTTTGAAAAACGTCTCATATAGAGGTCAAAACCTCGCAACGAAATCAATTAATATGGAACGTTTTTAATCAATAAGAACGGGACATTTCAGTTGGTATCCGAGCGTTGGTCTTAGAGAACCAGAATTTTGCATTAGTGTGTCTTATCGAGATTGTTAGGATGCATTAGTTAGTCTGGACTTCGACCGTGTTTACTTGAAAAATGATTGCTTAACAAATTTTGTTGGAAACTATATATTTTTAACATGTGAATATTATGTGATATATTAATCTCTTAACGCGTTTGATATTATGTGATAGATGTCTACCTCTAGAACAAGTCCCATTGACTCACCTAATAATAATGAAGAGTCAAATGTAAATTGGAATGATTCGTGGACTGATTAACAAGTTCCCGAAGAAGAACCGGAAGAAGAGTCGGAACCAGAAGAAGAATCGGAACCGGAAGAAGAATCGGAACCGGATGAAGAAATAGAACCGGTGGGGGAAATAATAAAATGGTTAAGTAAAAGAAAATCCTCAACCAATCGACCAAGGTTAATTATGGTCAATGGTGTTTCCGCTAAGGAAGCAAAATATTGGGAGGATTACCAATTCTCCGATGAATCGGATTCTGACGAGAATTCCGATGATGTTATAGAAATTACCCCAACTGAATTTAAAAAGGCAAAAGAAAATAATAAGAGAAAGGGCATAAAAATAGAGAAATCTAATTCCAACCCCGATGAACTTTATATGTATCGTCAACCCCCGAAGTCCTTAAGTTGTAACAATGACCCGGGAACCTCTAAACCACCAGGTTTTTCTAAACCAATGTGGACAACGACGGCTCGTATTAGGGGAACATCATATATCTCTAGAAACTTGGCAAAACGAACCAAAACCGAACAAGAAGAAACGAGCGAGTCGGAATAAGATAGTTGTATTCGTGTGGTGTAATATATGTAATATAGTGTGCTTATGCTTTATGATATATGTAAAAATTGCTTGTATTAATAAGTATTTTTTTTATGAATCTAACTCTTGTCTATTTTACAGTATAAAAACACAAAATGGATAGACAACCCAATATTTTAAGAGACCTACCCGGAGACATGATTGATGAAATCTTGTCTAGAGTCGGTCAGAATTCTTCGGCACAACTATTTAAGGCGAGATCAGTTTGTAAGACATTCGAAGAACGTTCCAAGAATGCCTTGGTTTATAAAAGGCTTTCGTTCGAAAGATGGGGGATATCACATTGGGAAATCCATAAGTTACGATGTGTTTACTTTGACGCATATATTGCGGGGAACCCAAATGCTATTTTAAGCAATGGGTTAAGAAATTATTTTGACTCAATATATCCGAATATTGGACTTCGTGATTTAGAAAAAGCGGCTAACATGCAACATAAAGAAGCATGTTATGCTTACGGATTAGTAATGTTCGCTTCTCACCAAAGTGAGAACAAGAACATCGGGCTACAACTATTAAACAAAACGTTTCCACAAGTGACGGAGTCGGTAATTAGGGTAAGAAATGAGGTTTTTAGATTGTTACGGGACTGTTGGACATTACGTAACCCTCGTCCCTTTGACGACGTTACAACACGCTGTCTTATCAACGGCCATAACAGTTATGTTCCACAAGACCAAGGATGGGAACTAATCCTAGTAAAACCAGAATGCATGACTTGTTTCTGGACGTATGAATTACGTGCCTTTATTGCCTTTGCTGAACGACTTGTGTACTAGCTAGAATTATCTTCACAACCATCTTATATCAAATTTATTGTGTGTTATATTTCATGCTATATGTAAAATAAGCGGTATTGTAAGTTTGTAAAATATTGTGTAAAAGTTTGAACGCGAAATATTATTATAATCAGTTTTTCATATAGAATTGTAGTAGTTGAATTGTATATTAGCTACTAAGTATGAACTTAACGGGTAGGTACTACCCGAATTTAAACTTATAAAACGCTAATATGAAGAAAAAGCTTTTATAAATGAGTTCATGTTATGCTACGAAATACTATTAACTACTCTTAATATTCTGTATGATTAACTTGTTCCATTTGACTATTTTGAAGGAAATGGCACCGACTACTCGACACACCGTGAATATGAATGAAGAGGAATTCCGTACTTTTCTAGCTTCAAACATAGCCGCAGTACAGGCTGCGCTACATACCAACAATAACCTTGGATCTAGCAGTACAGGAAATCGTGTAGGATGCACCTACAAAGAATTCACTGCCTGCAAACCTTTGGAATTTGATGGAACCGAAGGACCGATCGGATTGAAACGGTGGACCGAGAAGGTCGAATCGGTGTTTGCCATAAGTAAGTGTACTGAAGAGGACAAAGTAAAGTACGCTACGCATACCTTCACAGGTTCTGCGTTAACATGGTGGAATACCTATCTAGAGCAAGTGGGACAAGACGATGCGTACGCACTACCGTGGTCAGCATTCAAGCACTTGATGAACGAGAAGTACCGTCCCAGAACCGAGGTCAATAAGCTCAAGACAGAACTTAGAGGGTTACGAACCCAAGGATTTGATATTACCACGTACGAAAGACGATTCACAGAATTGTGCCTATTGTGTCCGGGAGCATTCGAAGATGAGGAAGAGAAGATCGACGCGTTTGTGAAAGGATTACCGGAAAAAATCCAAGAAGATATAAGTTCACATGAGCCCGCCTCCATACAACAGGCATGTAGAATGGCTCACAAACTAGTGAACCAGATTGAAGAAAGAATTAAAGAACAGACTGCTGAAGAGGCCAATGTGAAGCAAGTCAAAAGAAAGTGGGAGGAAAACGGTGATAAGAATCACCAATACAACAAAAACAGCAATTACAACAATAATCGCAACAATTATCCCAATAATCGTAACATCAATCGCAACTACAACAAACGGCCCAACAACAACAACAACAACAACAACAATAGCAACAATCATCCCAACAACAATAATATCCGCAACAACAACAACAATCAGAAGCAGCTATGCCAAAGGTGTGAAAAGTATCACTCGGGGTTCTGCACCAAATTTTGCAACAAGTGTAAAAGAAATGGTCATAGCGCGGCGAAGTGTGAGGTCTACGGACTAGGGGTTAATAGAACGAAAGGAACAAATGGTGTCGGAACGAGTAATGGCGGAGCAAGTAGTGTCGGAGCAAGTTATGCTAATGTAGTTTGTTATAAATGTGGAAAACCGGGCCACATTATTAGAAATTGCCCGAACCAGGAGAACACGAATGGACAAAGCCGCGGAAGAGTTTTCAATATTAATGCGGCAGAGGCACAGGAAGACCCGGAGCTTGCTACGGGTACGTTTCTTATTGACAATAAATCTGCTTACATTTTATTTGATTCGGGTGCGGATAGAAGCTATATGAGTAGAGATTTTTGTGCTAAATTAAGTTGTCCATTGACGCCTTTGGATAGTAAATTTTTACTCGAATTAGCAAATGGTAAATTAATTTCAGCAGATAATATATGTCGGAATCGAGAAATTAAACTGGTTAGCGAAACATTTAAGATTGACTTGATACCAGTAGAGTTAGGGAGTTTTGATGTGATAATCGGCATGGACTGGTTGAAAGAAGTGAAAGCAGAGATCGTTTGTTACAAAAATGCAATTCGCATTATACGAGAAAAAGGAAAACCCTTAATGGTGTACGGAGAAAAGGGCAACACGAAGCTACATCTGATTAGTAATTTGAAGGCACAAAAACTAATAAAAAAAGGTTGCTATGCTGTTCTAGCACACGTCGAGAAAGTACAAACTGAAGAAAAGAGCATCAATGATGTTCCCGTCGCAAAAGAATTTCCCGATGTATTTCCGAAAGAATTACCGGGATTACCCCCACATCGATCCGTTGAATTTCAAATAGATCTTGTACCAGGAGCTGCACCAATAGCTCGTGCTCCTTACAGACTCGCACCCAGCGAGATGAAAGAACTGCAAAGCCAATTACAAGAACTTTTAGAGCGTGGTTTCATTTGACCAAGCACATCACCGTGGGGAGCTCCTGTTTTGTTTGTCAAGAAGAAAGATGGTACATTCAGGTTGTGTATCGACTACCGAGAGTTGAACAAACTTACCATCAAGAACCGCTACCCACTACCGAGAATCGACGACTTATTTGATCAACTACAAGGCTCGTCTGTTTATTCAAAGATTGACTTACGTTCCGGGTATCATCAAATGTGGGTGAAAGAAGATGATATTCCAAAGACTGCTTTCAGAACACGTTACGGTCATTACGAGTTTATGGTCATGCCATTTGGTTTAACTAATGCACCAGCTGTGTTCATGGACCTTATGAACCGAGTGTGTGGACCATACCTTGACAAGTTTGTCATTGTTTTCATTGCTGACATACTTATTTACTCAAAGAATGACCAAGAACATGGTGAACATTTGAGAAAGGTGTTAGAAGTATTGAGGAAGGAAGAATTGTACGCTAAGTTTTCAAAGTGTGCATTTTGGTTGGAAGAAGTTCAATTCCTCGGTCACATAGTGAACAAAGAAGGTATTAAGGTGGATCCGGCAAAGATAGAAACTGTTAAAAAGTGGGAAACCCCGAAAACTCCGAAACACATACGCCAATTTTTAGGACTAGCTGGTTACTACAGAAGGTTCATCCAAGACTTTTCCAGAATAGCAAAACCCTTGACTGCATTAACGCATAAAGGGAAGAAATTTGAATGGAATGATGAACAAGAGAAAGCGTTTCAGTTATTGAAGAAAAAGCTAACTACGGCACCTATATTGTCATTGCCTGAAGGGAATGATGATTTTGTGATTTATTGTGACGCATCAAAGCAAGGTCTCGGTTGTGTATTAATGCAACGAACGAAGGTGATTTCTTATGCGTCTAGACAATTGAAGATTCACGAACAAAATTATACGACGCATGATTTGGAATTAGGCGCGGTTGTTTTTGCATTAAAGACTTGGAGGCACTACTTATATGGGGTCAAAAGTATTGTATATACCGACCACAAAAGTCTTCAACACATATTTAATCAGAAACAACTGAATATGAGGCAGCGTAGGTGGATTGAATTATTGAATGATTACGACTTTGAGATTCGTTACCACCAGGGGAAGGCAAATGTGGTAGCCGATGCCTTGAGCAGGAAGGACAGAGAACCCATTCGAGTAAAATCTATGAATATAATGATTCATAATAACCTTACTACTCAAATAAAGGAGGCGCAACAAGGAGTTTTAAAAGAGGGAAATTTAAAGGATGAAATACCCAAAGGATCGAAGAAACATCTTAATATTCGGGAAGACGGAACCCGGTATAGGGCTGAAAGGATTTGGGTACCAAAATTTGGAGATATGAGAGAAATGGTACTTAGAGAAGCTCATAAAACCAGATACTCAATACATCCTGGAACGGGGAAGATGTACAAGGATCTCAGGAAATATTTTTGGTGGCCGGGTATGAAAGCCGATGTTGCTAAATACGTAGGAGAATGTTTGACGTGTTCTAAGGTCAAAGCTGAGCATCAGAAACCATCAGGTCTACTTCAACAACCCGAAATCCCGGAATGGAAATGGGAAAACATTACCATGGATTTCATCACTAAATTGCCAAGGACTGCAAGTGGTTTTGATACTATTTGGGTAATAGTTGATCGTCTCACCAAATCAGCACATTTCCTGCCAATAAGAGAAGATGACAAGATGGAGAAGTTAGCACGACTGTATTTGAAGGAAGTCGTCTCCAGACATGGAATACCAATCTCTATTATCTCTGATAGGGATGGCAGATTTATTTCAAGATTCTGGCAGACATTACAGCAAGCATTAGGAACTCGTCTAGACATGAGTACTGCCTATCATCCACAAACTGATGGGCAGAGCGAAAGGACGATATAAACGCTTGAAGACATGCTACGAGCATGTGTTATTGATTTCGGAAACAGTTGGGATCGACATCTACCATTAGCAGAATTTTCCTACAACAACAGCTACCATTCAAGCATTGAGATGGCGCCGTTTGAAGCACTTTATGGTAGAAAGTGCAGGTCTCTGATTTGTTGGAGTGAAGTGGGGGATAGACAGATTACGGGTCCGGAGATTATACAAGAAACTACCGAGAAGATCATCCAAATTCAACAACGGTTGAAAACCGCCCAAAGTCGACAAAAGAGCTACGCTGACATTAAAAGAAAAGATATAGAATTTGAAATTGGAGAGATGGTCATGCTTAAAGTTGCACCTTGGAAAGGCGTTGTTCGATTTGGTAAACGAGAGAAATTAAATCCAAAGTATATTGGACCATTCAAGATTATTGATCGTGTCGGACCAGTAGCTTACCAACTTGAGTTACCTCAACAACTCGCGGCTGTACATAACACTTTCCACGTCTCGAATTTGAAGAAATTTTTTGCTAAAGAAGATCTCACTATTCCGTTAGATGAAATCCAAATCAACGAAAAACTCCAATTCATCGAAGAACCCGTCGAAATAATGGATCGTGAGGTTAAAAGACTTAAGCAAAACAAGATACCAATTGTTAAGGTTCGATGGAATGCTCGTAGAGTACCCGAGTTCACCTGGGAGCGTGAAGATCAGATGAAGAAGAAATACCCGCATCTATTTCCAGAAGATTCGTCAACACCTTCAACAGCTTAAAATTTCGGGACGAAATTTATTTAACGGGTAGGTACTGTAGTGACCCGAACTTTTCCATGTTTATATATATATTAATTTAGATTGATATTTACATGATTAAATGTTTCCAAAATGTTAAGCAATCAAACTTGTTAAGACTTGATTAATTGAAATATGTTTCATATAGACAATTGACCACCCAAGTTGACCGACGATTCACGAACGTTAAAACTTGTAAAAACGTCATGATGATATATATATGGATATACATATGGTTAACATGAGATTATGATAAGTAAGTATCTCCATAAGTATATTAACAATGAGTTATATACATATAAACAAGACTACTAACTTAAGGATTTCGAAACGAGACATATATGTAACGATTATCGTTGTAACGACATTTAAATGTATATATATCATATTAAGATATATTAATATATCATAATATCATGATAATATAATAATTTAACATCTCATTAGATATAATAAACAATGGGTTAATAACATTAATTGAGATCGTTAACTTAAAGGTTTCAAAACAACACTTACATGTAACGACTAACGATGACTTAACGACTCAGTTAAAATGTATATACATGTAGTGTATTTAGATGTATTAAAATACTTTTGGAAGACTTCAAGACATATATCAAAACACTCATACTTAACGAAAATGGTTACAGTTACTTTTCCATTCTTTTCTTTCATCAAGAATTCTAGTCGTATTCTTACCCGTATTATACACAGCTTCAAAACGTACTTACTATGAGTATATACCAATAGGAACTAGCATGGAATTCCACTCTTGATTATGTCATGTATGACTAATCAATTTTAACTTCTACCATGAGCTAGTCAACTAACTAGAACTCCTTTTAACCCCACTCACCACTCACCAATTATCACTCATCATTCACTCCATTTCACTTCCAATTCTCTTTCTAATTCTCTCTCAACACACACACACACACACACTATTATGAATGTATTTTTCCAGTAGTTAATCATCATCTTCATCAAAAATCACTTCAAGAATCAAGCTATAATCATCATAGGAAGAACACTTCAAGAACACTTCAAAAATCCCTTCAAGTTTACTAATTTACTTCCAAGCTTTCTAATCCATTCCAAGTAATCATCTAAGATCAAGAAACCTTTGTTATATACAGTAGGTTATCTTTCTTATTCAAGGTAATATTCATATTCAAACTTTGATTCAATTTCTATAACTATAAACTATCTTAATTCGAGTAAAAATCTTACTTGAACTTGTTTTTGTGTCATGATCCTACTTCAAGAACTTTCAAGCCATCCAAGATCCTTTGAAGCTAGATCATTTCTTGTCACTTCCAGTAGGTTTACCTACTAAACTTGAGGTAGTAATGATGTTCATAACATCATTCGATTCATATATATAAAACTATCTTATTCGAAGGTTTAAACTCGTAATCACTAGAACATAGTTTAGTTAATTCTAAACTTGTTCGCAAACAAAAGTTAATCCTTCTAACTTGGCTTTTAAAATTAACTACACACATGTTCTATATCTATATGATATGCTAACTTAATGATTTAAAACCTGGAAACACGAAAAACACCGTAAAACCGGATTTACGCCGTCGTAGTAACACCGCGGGCTGTTTTGGGTTAGTTAATTAAAAACTATGATAAACTTTGATTTAAAAGTTGTTATTCTGAGAAAATGATTTTTATTATGAACATGAAACTATATCCAAAAATTATGGTTAAACTCAAAGTGGAAGTATGTTTTCTAAAATGGTCATCTAGACGTCGTTCTTTCGACTGAAATGACTACCTTTACAAAAATGACTTGTAACTTATTTTTCCGACTATAAACCTATACTTTTCTGTTTAGATTCATAAAATAGAGTTCAATATGAAACCATAGCAATTTGATTCACTCAAAACGGATTTAAAATGAAGAAGTTATGGGTAAAATAAGATTGGATAATTTTTCTCATTTTAGCTACGTGAAAATTGGTAACAAATCTATTCCAACCATAACTTAATCAACTTGTATTGTATATTATGTAATCTTGAGATACCATAGACACGTATACAATGTTTCGACCTATCATGTCGACACATCTATATATATTTCGGAACAACCATAGACACTCTATATGTGAATGTTGGAGTTAGCTATACAGGGTTGAGGTTGATTCCAAAATATATATAGTTTGAGTTGTGATCAATACTGAGATACGTATACACTGGGTCGTGGATTGATTCAAGATAATATTTATCGATTTATTTCTGTACATCTAACCGTGTACAACTAGTTGTACGTTACTAACGAGGACAGCTGACTTAATAAACTTAAAACATCAAAATATATTAAAAGTGTTGTAAATATATTTTAAACATACTTTGATATATATGTATATATTGTTATAGGTTCGTGAATCAACCAGTGGCCAAGTCTTACTTCCCGACGAAGTAAAAATCTGTGAAAGTGAGTTATAGTCCCACTTTTAAAATCTAATATTTTTGGGATGAGAATACATGCAGGTTTTATAAATGATTTACAAAATAGACACAAGTACGTGAAACTACATTCTATGGTTGAATTATCGAAATCGAATATGCCCCTTTTTATTAAGTCTGGTAATCTAAGAATTAGGGAACAGACACCCTAATTGACGCGAATCCTAAAGATAGATCTATTGGGCCTAACAAACCCCATCCAAAGTACCGGATGCTTTAGTACTTCGAAATTTATATCATATCCGAAGGGTGTCCCGAAATGATGGGGATATTCTAATATATATGCATCTTGTTAATGTCGGTTACCAGGTGTTCACCATATGAATGATTTTTATCTCTATATATGGGATGTATATTGAAATATGAAATCTTGTGGTCTATTGTTACGATTTGATACATATAGGTTAAACCTATAACTCACCAACATTTTTGTTGACGTTTAAAGCATGTTTATTCTCAGGTGAATACTAAGAGCTTCCGCTGTTGCATACTAAAATAAGGACAAGATTTGGAGTCCATGTTTGTATGATATTGTGTAAAATCTGCATTCAAGAAACTGATTTCGATGTAACATATTTGTATTGTAAACCATTATGTAATGGTCGTGTGTAAACAGGATATTTTAGATTATCATTATTTGATAATCTACGTAAAGCTTTTTAAACCTTTATTTATGAAATAAAGGTTATGGTTTGTTTTAAAAATGAATGCAGTCTTTGAAAAACGTCTCATATAGAGGTCAAAACCTCGCAACGAAATCAATTAATATGGAACGTTTTTAATCAATAAGAACGGGACATTTCACCAAGCCGGCTTTCCAGACCGGCTTGCCACCCGACGCCGGCTTTCCAGATCAATCACACACCGGGCACAGCAAACGGCTTGTGGAACCGGCTTGCCAGGCACCGGGCACCCACGCCGGCCTATGGCGTCAGCTTTTCAAACCGCCTTGCCAACCGGTTCTCAGCAAAAACCTTACTATTTAAGGACCACTTGGCATCCCATTTCCACACACCTCTTCACTCTCTCACTACAATACACTTTCTCTCACTGAAAACTTTCAAGGCCTTCTCACCTCCGAGCGAGAAATTAAGTACCCGGAGACGAACGCCGAAGATTGTAATAGGAGCGGTCTAGAGGATGTCAGCACTTGTAATGGTCCAGATCTCGTCTATAAACGGTGAACGCCTTCCTTAAATTAATAGAATTGCTTTGTTATTTTAAGTTGTTTTCATCTTGCATGCTTGACTATCTGTTACAAATGCTTATTATATATTGAATATCTTATCTGAAACTTATGTTGTTGTTATGCTGAAACCTCATCGGGTTTAGAAATCTAATTTACGGACCACCCTTTCCATTTACTCACGTGATTATAACCTAGTGTTAGGACCTAATCAATCCTACATTACAAGGTAAGTATTTATATGTGCTTAACATCACAATAGGGAATAGTACCTACGTACGTGTAATCACTTATCCGTCAAAGAAGAGCTTCCCACTTAGGTTATGATTAGAGTAGGTAACATAGAGTTCAGTCAACACTGACTTACTCAAAAGCATGTTCGTGTTAGAAGCAATGTTCTAGAGATATTGTAAGATGATCCAGAGTTGAGTAAGTGATCGCAAAGGAGAGACCTAACCCAATTAACAGTACCTTAGGATATCTAAGATTGCACATCTGTTAATGTTAAGGCATAGCATAGTATTAAGTGGAGAAGCGTTACTGTAGTTAAACCAACCAGGATTAAGAAAAGCTGAGACTTT
This sequence comes from Rutidosis leptorrhynchoides, assembly GCF_046630445.1. Taxonomy (NCBI): domain Eukaryota; kingdom Viridiplantae; phylum Streptophyta; class Magnoliopsida; order Asterales; family Asteraceae; genus Rutidosis; species Rutidosis leptorrhynchoides. The sequence goes on along the minus strand of NC_092338.1, from coordinate 152,273,021 downwards.
CCTTTAAGGTTATACCACTTTATTTATGTACCTAGGATTTCATCCTCAGGGTCGTTTAAACCCTTTAAGGTTAACGTTAGGAGTATGGATATCCGTCTTAGCCAGAATCTTCAAAGCTTAAACTCTTAGTGATAAATTGATTAGGTTCTTGACCCGATTGATTGAGGTTTAGTGTTCATTCTAGGAAGTTAAACTATTTTAACAACTCCCCATCAGTATCATATTCTACATACATATCCATTTATCTTTATACTATCACTACTTGTCATTAGGGTTGACTTTCAAGGCACTTTTATCCCACATTACTGAACAAACATACAAAAATACAACACTTACTCGTTTAAAGGAAGACAAGTAGGCGAAATATAGCTAGAAAAACCCCAGCTAAATATAAATAATAAAACCACTGTTCACCTTTGGTAACTAATTACGACGTTTTGCAACTTAACCACACCGCATAAATAAAACCGTCCGTTTGTTCATATCAAGAGAGGGGAAAGTTTTTGGCGCCGCTGCCGGGGACTTATTTCTGTTTGTTAAGGTAACCGTTGATTCTGTCAAGATATCTGAGATCCTTGAGTGGTGTCTAAGAAAGACCAAATACACGGACTTAGTTGTTGGATTTTCCGAACATTCTCCAATTATACTGGAATCAAAAGGATCGTGCCTCTCCGTTGTCGATCTGGCAACTTGTTTTGAAAGGTAAATTGATGAGAAACACATATGCTTGGTAAACAGAGAGTTTGTCAGTATAGGATTTAAAGTCGCCATTGTAATAGTAAACCTTTTTTATAGAACTCAAAAACAAAATATTAATTATAGTATTAATTTCTGTAGATTCCAGTTCAAACTTAACCGACTATAAAGAAAGTGCGAAAGACAGTTGCTCTCCAACAACTTCAGAAACCGGAGAATTTTTCATCTATAAATATAAAATTGAAATGAATCTAAATCCTAATGAATCTCATCAGGAATTAATTCTTGATCCTTGTAGTCCAAGAAGCTGGATAACTTCATCCGACTTAGAGATTTCATTGCTTTTAGATAAGTTTTACTCAAATGAACCAAGATTCAACCCTCTTCATGATCCAAAGGGAGACTCAACCTTAATGAACTCCTTATTATGGAGGATAAAATACGGGAAGAATACCCAACTATTTTCAAATATCCGAGCTTGTTTGAATATGTTCCAAAAGAGAAACGATACATCAATAACCCAGATGTTCCATTTATTGAAAATCTGTTTAATCCTAACAGAAGGTTAGACGTCTATAAAGAATTTATTAGGCACCTCTATTCCTCAGATTTTCCGTTTTCAAAACTTCACATGAATTTATTGAAAGAGCTGCATAATCGAATTCGTTCTCTTCACAAACTGTCAAAAGAATGTGGGGACGCCATTTTTGTCAAGTATCAGGACGAAGAAATTGACCTAAAATCTGATTTAGAATCATTCGTTAGTATTCTACCTCATATCGATGATAAAGAGCTTTCTCAAATTCGTATCAACCGTTATGTTGCGGCAATGAATTTTTAGTTGAGATTTTGGATTGAAACTAAAAAACCTAACCCTATTTCAAAATATGGAGATCGAGATTACTTCTACTTTGATCCTAAAAGATTAATCGAAGTTTTTTTCGATTCAACCGAGGAAAGAATAGATAAGAACTTCTTTGCAAAAAGAAGGGAAATATATTCTGAACTCGTACAAATTCTCACTACGTTAAAATTTCCATTTACAATTCTTCAAAGAAAGGTTATCCGAGAAATATCTGAAGTTTTAAAATTTACTATCGGGGATCCTGACTCTGAGGAAGATCTTCTATTTCAAGATATAGTGTCAAAACTTCTTTTCGAACTTAATTATCGAGATACTGGACCAAGGGATGGAATTTCAAATACCAAAAAAATTAGAATGGCTTTGGTTAAATTAATGGATGACATCTGGGATTTACAAAAGCGTGAGCGCAAAATGCTAAGTGAACCACAGTAAAGACATCGTTCGTTCTTTTTTTTTTATTAAAGAAACTAGAAACGGTGAATTGAAACCCTAGTTTTCGAATATCGAGCAATAACCACCACAGAGATCGTAAATCAAGCCTTAAGCTTTGATACCATGTACAAACACACGATTAAATCCTTCAATCACAAAAGGCAAAATCTCCAAGAACAGGAGATTAAATCTTTCACTAACAAAACTCACAATCAAAATAATTGTGATAAGAATACAAAGGTTCACTAGGTAGTAATCCCTCTCAAACAAGTTCAATGAATAGTAAACTTGTTACTCACACAGTAAACAACAGATCGAATGAATAAGATGAACAAACCCTAGATCGAGTAATCAGAGAAAGAGAGCAACAGCAGATAAAACTAAATGATAAAAAAAAAAGGGAAAATAAATAAGTTAGTTATATTAACCTAAAGTGCATCCAAGTCCCTTAAGTTCCATTTCCAAATCAGCACATAAGTTCCAGCTTTCATACTTCAACCACCAAACATACTTTGAGAAAATGACACCGCAACCCCTGCACTTCTTAACCCAGAAATAAGAAACTTATAACAAAATAAATCATGTTTAGATTGTAAATGTGTTATAATTTCAATACGATCAACATTGTGAGATGTTTAACTGATAACTTACCATTTGGTCATAGGTTCCAAGTCACCCTTCTTCTAAAGAAATAAGAGTAGGAGCCTCGGCTAGAAGGATATTGAGCTGCTGAAGTTCATTGTTAGCACACCCTCTAACTACGTTACCCATTCTCATTTTCGTTTTAATCCACAGTAACATCTTCAGATTTTTCCAGCACCTACAATCTTGGATATAATGTTCTCAGATTTGATGTCGAGTTCGGTAGCCACCTATCGTTCCCAAACAAACCATTCTAAAGAAATTTTCTCCTTGACGATTTCAACTATTTAATGAATTCAATCGGGGGGCTTTATAAAGTGAATATATAATATAATGAAAGCTTCCCAAAACTGATTTCGTTAATGTTAGCCACCCCTAACCGAAAGAAGTTTTGATTTCCGTGGACTTAGTTTTGCTTTGAAATTGCTTATGACCTCTTTTAATAAAGGTGGACAATTGAGTATATGAATCAAATCTCACACAAGAAAAATGTATAGAACTAAAAAAATATATAGTTTAGAAGTTACCAGGTTCAAATATTTTAATGGTCCAAGTGGGTTTAATATTTTATTTTATAAAATAAATTTTAAATGCTTGAAACCTCCTAAATCGTCTTATCAAGAAGGTTTGTATATTATTATATTTTGATAGCTTATAGCCTTATATAATCATATATGACATTATTCACCTAATTAAAACCAAAATTTGTTTGGTATAAACCTAACTTGTTTTGACCCATACCAAAAAGCTTTAGGCTGTGTTCCAGAGTTTTATCATAAAAGAAAAGAAATAAAATGGAAGTGGATGAAAGGGATGGAAATGATATCCTTCCATTTTGGAAGGAAATATTACAGTGGAAATCAGACTTTAAATGAAAATTAGGGAACACACTTACTTATTACTTTCTTCCCACTTACTTTCTTTTCTTTCAAAATTATAACTTGGGACAGACCCTTACAGTTTAGGAGGTGACAATCTTGATCCATACGCATATAACCTAATGTAGGCATAGCGGACATTCCACATAATTGGTGTGTTTGGCGCACCAGCTTTTTAGTGCTTATGGGATCTTATAGGAGTTTGAGCTTATGAATTTAAAAGCTTCAAGTAATAAGCTTTGTTTGACAAAAAAAAAAAAAAAAAAAAATAAAGCCTATCTTAAAAAAGAAGTTTCACTTAGTAGCTTATGAAAAAAAGTAGAGCTTATAAACTTAAAATTAAGTTCCACCTAGTTTATTAAAGACTAATAAAAAATAATAAGCTCCAACTACCAGCTCTATCCCATAAACTCTAGCTTTAAACTTCAGCTCCAGCTAGTTTCATCCAAACATACTCAATCTGTAATATGACAACATGAGAGTAAGATTAAGAGTGGACAACATGAGAGTAAGATTAAGAGGTGACAATATTGATCCATATGCATATAGTCTATTGTAGGCATAGTGGTATTACACACAATATTTAATATAAAAACATGAGCGTAAGATTAACAGTGGCATTCTTGACCCATTATAGATAAATGTGACTACTTGAGTCATGACTAACGCTCAAACAGTGGCGAATCTATGTGTTGATCCGTGGAGTCACGGGACACCACCAGTTTGAAAATTTTTAGCAGAAAATATCCTTTAAATTGTATAGGACACCACTAAATTTAACTGCAAGACCCCATATATTTTCATAATTATAGTTTTTCCTTTTAAATTGTATAGAACACTACCAAATTTAATTACTTGAACCACAAATATTTTTTGAATTTGAAGTTATTTAAAGGTAAACTACCATTAAAATATCATTCAAATATAATTGGTAATGAAAAAAATTTCAGGACTCCATGGACATATAATCCTGGAATCGCCACTGTGCTCAAATGAGTATAATCAAAAGAATTAAATAAGTGTAAAGGTAAAATGATGACGATTCAAACGGGTCAATGGAGTATAAGTATTTCGGGAAAACCATTAAATATAAAAAATAATGAACAAGAAGTATTTCGGGTCAAACCAACTTGTCTCCATTAACCAAAGTCGCAACAAAAGATTACTTGTCATGAACTATTACCGAACTGTCTCATTATACCTTTAGATATAGTCTGATTCACCTCACCTTTTAACAAAGAACCTTATCAAACCTCAAGTGAATCATGTAAAATGGGACAAAACACATGATAAACCTTTTAACAAAGAAACTTCATTTATATGTATACCACAAAACTAAAATAAGACCAATTTAACCTGTCAATTGAAGAATTTACACACTTTTAAAAATAGTATCTATATATGTATAAGGCAAAGGCATACCAAGACGTATAATGACTAACCCGAACAAGTCATACATTACAGTGCCACTAGATGAGTTGGGCTGGCGAAGTGTAACATTTGAAAAAAGTGTTATTTGCATCAAGAACCCGGGGAGCCCTGTCCCTTTTTGAGCAAAGGTCAAAGGATATGATAAAACTAACACATTCTTGATTTGGTTTTGCGAACACTGTAATCAACAGCTAAAATCCATAGTCTTTACAATGGAAGGTTTAATTTTTAGTAAAAATTTAGCAGAAGCACTTTTTGACCGTTTAGCCTTTTAATTTTCGACCAAAATTTTATCAACAAGTCGCTAAGCTAGTCATTAAACTTTAGTAAAAATTTAGCAGAAGCACTTTTTGTGCTATCAGTGACAAAATGTTCTAGATCCGCTACTGTCAGTTATGTTTGTTAGAAGTTGTTAGAGTTTGTTTTCTGTTTTATATAGATTGGGGTATACTTATTGTAAAGTTAATTGAATGAATTGAGTAACGAAATAAAGTTTTTCACTCTCTGTTATCTTCTTTCCATTGTTAAAGTTCTTACTATAATAACCTTATTAACAGCTGTTGGAATTCATCTCCTTATATATGATCTCCAACATTCATTCCTCACACAGGAGGGGACTTCAACAAAAAAAAAAGTACCTAAACCAGGATACCTGTGTTGCTCAGAAATGTTAGGTACTTGTGATAATCCGTCTCACTCAAAAAATGTTAGGTACAATTGTAAAGTTATTATAAAAAAGTTTCGCAACAAATCAAACAAAATGATACAACCGGGATACCTGTGCTGGGCAATCGGAGTGTGTGAAATTCTCACACATTTACCTTTGAATGATTCATCATAGTTTTTGTTGAATGTCTGTCTAACTGGTGAAAATCAGCAAATTGAAATACATCAAGTACTGAACTGTAAGGTAACAGGTTAAAAGTTGTCTGGAATGATTTTTTATTTGTTACAACCTTCTAAACAGCTCTATTTGGAATATCAAGTCATATATGGTATGCTGGGTAAGAATATACTGTTTGTAATCATAAAAGTGGAACAAATTCTATAAAAATAATTGGCACCGTCTAACATTTGTTGTTTGGTAGCGGTTAATCTTCCAGTATAAGGTCTATGAGATCCACTTTATAATCGTATTCATTAATGCCAAAACTGGATAGAACTAAGTAAATTACCTCTTTCTAGCCATGTCCTCAAAATATGGGATCGAGTTCTTATTACATGAAGCAAATAACTGAAACTGGCATGTATAAAAATAAAATTTATGATAATTGGAAGACAATAATACATGACTATTTAAGATTAATGATTTAAGGTGTGTTACCTGCAGAATTGTTTTACTTTAAAGAAAGTACAGATGTGACCATAGTAGTTATATTTTTCTTGAACCGCAGTTTGGGATCACCTAGGGAACTAAACAACACTGGAGGAAACCCGGACCAATCCGAGGACATGGTCGGTAAAACCTCCCTCCTCGACGCCCCCGCAACGCGATGTGTGAAAACCTTGGGTGGATTTCAAAATCGTGAAAATATCCTTGTGTGGAATCGAACTTCCAACCTCTTACAAAAAGGTATGGGTCATTACCACTGGAACAATAACACAAGAATAGCATGGTAGTTATATGTGTATCGAATATTAAATCATAACACACATTTATTTAATATATATGTAGAACAACTTAAATAATGGAGTGCATTTTATGTTTGACAGTTTAAGGTCTTCAAACAATAGATTTCTATATATGTGAAGTCCATATCTACAATGTAAATAACATATGCTGCATAAAATTTTAAACACGGTAATAGTAAATTTGAAACCTCCATGTGGATAAGAATCAGATCGAAAGATGATGCTTGATTATGGCTCTTACCCCTCCTGATGTGCGAAACATCATGATAGTAGGATAAAAACTCCCTTTAATTCGCAACAAATCTGTTTCTTTGTGAGCTTAACGGATTTTGCAGCTGATAGTGATGATGTGCGGAGCCCATCGGGCCGAGTAATTGGGCTTGGTCCATGGGCCGCGGTCAAGTCTCCCTCCTAAACCCTAATTCTCTCTTATAAATAGAGGGGTCACCAATCAATTAGTGAAAGGACCCATTTATACACATTATAAACGATTCACAATAGTTGATTACATCGCGAGGTATTTGACCTCTATATGATACATTTTACAAACATTGCATTCGTTTTTAAAAGATAAACTTTCTTTACATCAAAAATTGACAGGTATGTATACCATTTCATAATTTCCACTATCCAACTATAATTGACTTAATAATAATCTTGACGAACTCAATGACTCGAATGCAACGTCTTTCGAAATATATGTCATGAAAGACTCCAAGTAATATCTTTAAAATGAGCTAATACACAGCGGAAGATTTCTTTCAAACCTGAGAATAAACATGCTTTCAAGTGTCAACCAAAAGGTTGGTGAGTTCATTAGTTTATCATAATCATTCATTTCCATTATTTTAATAAACCACAAGACTTTTTTTTTTAAAACATAATTCCAATAGCAGAATCCTCTCGTCTGCATAAAGGTAAAATCATTTCCAATAATATAATAGACCACAAGATTTTCATTTTTCATAAACATAATCCTCAAGCAGAATCCTCTCGTCTGCATTAAGGTAAAATCATTCATATGGTGAACACCTGGTAACCGACATTAACAAGATGCATATAGAATATCCCCAAAACAGAATCCTCTCGTCTGTATAAAAATCGAAGTACTAAAGCATCCGTACCTCGGATGGGGTTTGTTAGGCTCATAGATCTATCTTTAGGATTCGCGTCAATTAGGGGTACTGTTCCCTAATTCTTAGGTTACCAAGCTAAAGGGGTGATATTCGATTTCGATAATCCAACCATAGAATGTAGTTTGAGTACTTGTGTCTATTTCGTCAAACATTTATAAAAACAGCGCATGTATTCTCAGTCTCAAAAATATATATTGCAAAAGCATTTAAAAAGGGAGCAAATGAAACTCACAATACTGTATTTTGTAGTAAAAATACATATGACATCATTGAACAAGTGCAATGTTGGTCTTGGATTCACGAACTTAAATTAATTATATATATTTATATGTTGGTCAATATCTGTATAGCAATTTAGGTCAGGTCATAGTGTATCACAATTCTAATGCTCGAGACTAATATGCAAAAGTCAACAAAAGTTAACTTGACTCAAAATGATTTCCAAAGTCTACACCTGTTTATTATATAGTTTAAATATCGTTGTTTTATATTTTTAAATATTTTTAAAAGATCTATTAGAGTAAATAATATAATTCTTTTATTGATAAATTAAACTTTATATAAAAATATACTTTTATATATCTTAAGTAAGAAAATTTATAAAGTTCATTTAATATCATAAAAATGTTATGTTAGGTTTTATTAAGGTAACTATATTATTTGTATTACATATTTATTTGATAAAATAGCATTGATAAGAATAATAAATAAAAGTTGTATTATTTTGTAATAATAATTATTATTATTCTATTAATAAAAATATCAATATTTATATTTACTAAAAGTGATATGATGATAAGACGATAATTCTAATTATGATAACTTTAATATTTACAATACTTTTTAATATTAACTTTAAAATAATAACTCTATTTAAAATGATAATAAAAATGATATTTTATAATAACAATGACATTTCTATTAACATGATAATTTTCGTTAAAAAGATAGTTTTAATACTAACGATACTTTTAATAATAATAGTAATAATAAAAATAAGAATGGTAATTTTATCTAAATCAATATCTTACAATATTTTAATTTCATCATGATACTCATACTCATTATTTCCTAATCGATTCGTTTAATAGCTTTTAATCGTCTTTTATATCGTGTTCATGTTAATGATAATAATAGTAATCATAATAATTAGGTGTTACTAATATTAGTTTTTATTATAATAATACTAATGATAATAAATATTATGATAATAATACTAATAACTATTTTAATGATAATAATAATAATAATAATAATAATAATAATAATAATAATACTAGTTATAACTTTAACGATAATAACGATAGTAACAATAGTAAAAATAACAATTTTTAATGATAACACTTTTTATTGATAATGATAATAATAATAATAATAATAATAATAATAATAATAATAATAATAATAATAATAATAATAATAATAATAATAATAATAGTTAGCTAAAAATTAGAACGACGATAATAACGACGATAATAATAATCATTTTTAATAATAATACAAAAATTCAATTGACTATAACTTCTAATCCGTTCATCGAAACCATTCGATATCTAATTGAAAAGTTCTTAATTTTTCGCTAGCTTTCCAACGACATGCATATCTTATAACTTATCTCAACCGCATATGTAACTAATTCAGGATTCAACATAACCTATCTAATGGCAATATCAAAAGTACAAGCGTGCATAATCCTATATTCTCGAGCACTAGTCAGGGATACACTATTAAGCATCTGACCTCTCATACCCAGCCATGCGATCGCATGGGTTATGAGGGTGGTGGCCATGCGATCGCATGGCACCTTGGATCCTTTCACATTCAAATTAAAACGTGTTGCCGACACTTTTTATTGTTATTATATATATATATATATATTATATTTAATTTATATAATTACTTATATATTATATTATATTTACGTTTATGGTAAAAATATAATTTTTACTCAAATGACACGGACGTTGTCACTCGACTCATGTACCACTTTCGGTTTTTCGAACGCACTTTCGTATGTTTGGAAAACTAGCCTTTTATGTTACGCGACGTGTACCCTTAATAATGATTTGACTTACTCATCAATAAGTTACCTTATAAAAATGTAACTTATAAAATTTGAGTGTTGTTGTGATGACCCGGAAATTTCTGACCAAATTTAAACTTAATCTTTGTATGATTAACATTTCCGACACGATAAGCAAAGTCTGTAAAACTGAATCTCAAAATTTTTGAACTGCTTTTATATATTTAAATACCCTTCGATTGTTTTCGACGATTCGCGAACAATTATATGTAAATAGGTACATATATACTATAACTTGAAAAGGTAACAATGTTTTAATTGCATGATACCGTACATTAAACTTATTGGTTTATATATCTAATTGAATATATATGATTTAAAGTTATTTAGTAAACGATAGTAACATTCGTTTATTGATTCAATTGATATTCAGATAAGTTAACTAAAGCGTTTAAGATAAACCAGTAAAACATTAATTTGCTACTGTATTTTCAAATTGCTTCAGTACCCAAAATGCTAAGTGTTTTCGAAAATCACTATTTGCTACAGTGAAATTGACTTTGCTACAGTGAATTGCTACAGTAAAAAATTGATTTTACATTTTCATTTTCGATGTACTCGAAACTTTCCAGAAAACATCATCTGTGCCTTGTAAGGTTCACAAAGATTCCACAAGCATCAACATCCTTCACCGAGAAATAAGAATAAATAATAGAGTATCGATTACATTAGCGAAATACTCCGCAAAGATTATGTAATCTTTAATGTTTTAGAGATTAATCATTTCTAAGTCAAGCCAAAAATCAAATGAGCTTAATATGATATTAACTCATTAAATCCGTATTACATCTGAAGAAATATACATACATATATTTTCATAAAGACTGTAATGAAAATTCTTTTGTACAAAATATTACTTGTGAAATCTTTAACGGGTAGGTAATTCCCTGGAAATATATAAGTTCACAATTAATATGTTATACTGTACATTCTTCAACTTTGATTCAAAAATTATTAACTATGCTCACAGCGATATACAATCGTTTCCATACAAATTCAATTACATATTCTGATATTGACGGATCAAAATCCAAGTCAAGATTTAACAAGTGATATCATTCTTAGATCTCTACATCTTTCAAAGCTATACTTTGACTTTAAATCTGTGCAAGATCCATTAGCATTGTTTTTACTGAAAATAACCTTGCAATTCCTTTTCAAAAGTATCCAGTATTATCAACCATTCAACCAGTCAAAGACGACCTTTCAGACTTGTAATTTTGGCATATACGTTTTTGTTACTGGGAAACCTTTCATGTTGCACCACATTAACAGTAAGGGTACCAGCAAATTCATTAACCCGTGACGTAAAGTCTCTCCGAAAAACCATTATAATTGTTCATTGAAACCCTATCATGTACTCATCCACATCTTGTAACGGTAATTGCCATTACAACTACCGGGAATTAACAATCAGTATTTTGAATCTCGTAGTATTTTCTACAACAACAGTTATATATGGATAACATCGATCTTCTAGACTTACAGATTTCGAATGTGAAGTTTCTGAAAAACACCTTAAACTACGAACTAGTTCTCGAAATCTTGAAAAAATGCTGATGAAGCAGCAAAAACTATAAACGACCTTAACAGTAAAAAGTTTGATGATAAAGGATAGTGTGCTGGCAAAGCTCAGAAAAAGAGAAAGTTTAGAACTGGAAAACGGATTGAGCAAAGTATGAAAGAGGCTGTGGATAAATCACAAGGACGAAATCTGCCTTCAAAGAATCCAAATGATTCAGTATCTTCTGAAGCCATTAACGAATACCTTGCTTCCGAATCTAAACCCTTGCGGACAATATTCTTCATCATCCTCTGATATTAGAAATTCTAAGATATCATCGTATCTTTCATTATAAATATCCTCCATATTTCTGGAGATAATTTCATAATCATTCGTATCGGAAATCAATTTTCTCCTTGTGATATCTGTGTTATATCATAAAAGAAACTATTTTAGTTTCTAAATTCTGAAACTTTCAAGTTTAAAATATGAATATTTTGAAAGTGGTGTTGGGAGCTGAAGCATGAGTTAGTATAACATAATGACACTTGATCAACGTGATTATATTACAGTAAGTCATGCTGAGTTTCTAATGGAACGTGATAAAGGTTCTCAGATCATACCCTCATCATGAACCATGTTACATAACTCTTTCATTCTATTTAACCTCTAAACATATCAAGAAAATATTTTTCTTGATGATTCGGTCTTTTCCAGATATTCCGATAATTTGACAAATCAATATCGTGCCATTACAATTTATTTCTTAGAACATTAACTATGTTCATTCCGAAATGAATAGCTACGAATTCTGGACCATTATTCGCTTAACTTAAGGTCGGGAAGAGAAAACGAAAGCATGAAGCTCCGAAATATAATGGAGAATATAAAGCCCGATAACAACCCCGAAATTACAAACTGTGTATATCAATGCGTATAGCAATATAAAGACACAGGAGAATGAAACATACTATAACCCCAAGGTAATAGTAGAAGAAAATAACTTCCTCTGGTGGCAGATGAAAAAGAAGAATGAAGGATACGATAGCCAGGAAAATATCAAGAATCAGAACTGGATTAAGCATTATCACAATCTATTGGGATGTATGAAATAAGAAAGAATATTATAGGAGTGTTGAAAATAAATGAAACGGAAGAGGTCAATTTATAGCAAAATATCGGACGCAGCAATAGAGGCAGATTACGCATTTAATCAAAGAAAATCCTAATTTCCACAAATTCTGAAGAATCAAATCTTATTTAGATTATGAAGATTTTCTATTCCTTAAAATCCAGAAATCAATTGTTACTACATCAAGAGATAAGACGCATCTCTATTCTCCATTTCACTTGATTACGATAACTTCTCTCATACGCTTCGAGTAATTGGATTGTTGTATCTATATTATTCAACCGTGATAAAACTTTAGTTATCGACTCATATTCATCATGAAAATATTTTTATTGTTAGCCATGACGACCTCACTCAAATTTCGGGACGAAATTTCTTTAACGGGTAGGTACTGTGATGACCCGGAAATTTCTGACCAAATTTAAACTTAATCTTTGTATGATTAACATTTTCGACACGATAAGCAAAGTCTGTAAAACTGAATCTCAAAATTTTTGAACTACTTTTATATATTTAAATACCCTTCGATTGTTTTAGACGATTCGCGAACAATTATATGTAAATAGATACATATATACTATAACTTGAAAAGGTAACAATGTTTTAATTACATGATACCGTACATTAAACTTATTGGTTTATATATCTAATTGAATATATATGATTTAAAGTTATTTAGTAAACGATAGTAACATTCGTTTATTGATTCAATTGATATTCAGATAAGTTAACTAAAGCGTTTAAGATAAACCAGTGAAACACTAATTTGCTACAGCATTTTCAAATTGCTACAGTACCCAAAATGCTACAGTGTTTTCGAAAATCACTATTTGCTACAGTGAAATTGACTTTGCTACAGTAAACACTATTTTAAAATGTATTTTAACAAATAACGAGACGATGATTTATAGAAGTAAATGACCAAAACATTCGAAAGTTTAAGATATACTATGAGTGGTATAGTTTATGGATAATTTAAGGCTATATTTTGACAAAGGTACGTGACACGAAACGTAAAATGCAAGATTTCTAAATGTACGAAAGGACATTCGAAAAACCGGAACCGGGACATAAGTCAAATGACAATGTACGACTTATCGGAACGAAAATTACAAGTCAACTATGCATGTGAATTTAATATAATATATAATTAATTATTTAAATTAAATATATTATATATATTATATTAATATAAAATCATGTCGACAAGCTATTTGACAAAAGGTTCTGAGCTGGAAATCTTAGCCATGCGATCGCATGGCTATCCAGTACAAACCCCATGCGATCGCATGGGGTGTAAAAATGGGTCAGGTGCTATAAATTCTCGAGTTTTGGCCAGTTAATCACACACACATACACAAATATACATATTACTCCGTATTTATTTTATTTATTTATTACTATTATTATTATTATTATTATTATTAATAATAAGATTATTATTAATCTTATTATTTTTATTATTAATATTATTATTTTTGCGATACAAAAATAATAATGTACATAAAATATTACGACGGAGTGCTGTCCAAGTAATTTTCAAAACAAGTTTCCGAGCGAGCTAGAGCTAAGGAAAATATGGGTTATTGCCAAGGAAATTATGGGTAATGTTCGAGGGTATTTTTGTGAATCAAACCTCGTGTTTATCAATATTAAACAGTGAGTTTCATTTGCTCCCTTTTTAATTACTTTTGCAATCTATATTTTTGGGCTGAGAAAACATGCACTTTATTTTAAACGCAATGGATACAAGTACATACTTAATTCTACACTGAGTTTGAACCAAAAATCCCTTAGCTTTGGTAACTAGTAACTACCGGTTATAAGAACTGGTGGGCGCGAGTAGTAGTATATGGATCCATAGGGCTTGATATCCCCGTCCGAGCTAGAGCACTAGCCTTTTAACGGACGTATGTTAATTGAGAAGCGTACACGTTGGTTTGCGTGTATTATTAAGATGATTATACAAAGGGTATAAATTATATACGTTAAGTTTAGTTACCAGGGTGCTCAATTTTGTAGAATATTTTGATAAATGTTTCTGGATGAAACAACTGAAATCTTGTGGTCTACCTTTTATTTAAAACATATTGATAAACGTTTTGAATGATACAACTGGACTTTTGTAATCCACATTGATATACGGATTATGTGTAATATTAAAACTATGAACTCACCAACCTTTGTGTTGACACTTGTTAGCATGTTTATTCTCAGGTTTCCTAGAAGTCTTCCACTGTTTGCTTAAATGTTAGACAAGCTATGTGCATGGAGTCTTATATGACATATTTTTCAAGGAAACATTGCATTCACCAAATCATCACCATGTATCTTATTTTGACTGCATTGTCAACGGAAGTACTGTTGTAAACTATTATTTATGGTGATTGTCTATATGTAAAAATCATCAGATGTCGAAAACCTTTGATTTAAATATTCATTTTTGGTGTGCATTTTCAAAAGAATGCAATGTTTACAAAACGTATCATATAGAGGTCAAATACCTCGCAATGAAATCAATGAATGACGTGTTCGTCCATATGGATTTGGAGCGATCGTCACAGTTGTGGTCATTTGCTTCTATAAATCAGTGACTCGTTGTTTATCAAAATATATTATTTTAAGTTAGGACGTTTTATGACTTAGTTAAAATATATATATTCTTATTTAGAATTGTAAGTTTGTACATAATATATATGTTTGAAATATTTACCTAATGATATAATATTTAGTCTTTCAAAACCAATTACATTTCAAATTTCGTTTTATTTAACTCGTTTTAAATGATAGTAGTCATTTTATCAAATAATGTTTTCAATATGAAAACTAACTAGTTGATTTATCAAGGGATACGAGTTAATCATAGTAAAGTATACTTTTGAAATTTAAACGGAAGTGATTACTAACTTTTGACTAACTCTCGTTAATGACACTTTTGTAAATCACTTTTACCAAATATTACGGATACCGTTAAAAAGGAAAGGTTTTCTAAATCAAAGTGGACCTCTTAACAGAGACTCGTAATCATAATTCAATGTAACTGTTAAATCAATCATTTGATAACATCTTCTAATTCCATCGATAAATATTTGAATATATATTTTGAAACAAATACGTATATGTAAAGTATTATTTGTCTAAGACTTTGTTAATGTTTTCAAGTTATAATATATACACGTATATATCTATAATCATATCTGTTCATCTAATGGTTCATGAATCATTGGAATTTGGTCGAGGTTAAATGAATGTATAAACATAGTTTAAAATTCTATAGATTCAACTTAACAAACTTTGCTTATCGTGTCGGAATAATATAAAGATAAAGTTTAAATTTGGTCGAAAATTTCCGGGTCCTCACAGTACCTACCCGTTAAAGAAATTTCGTCCCCGAAATTTGATAGAGGTCGTCATGGCTAACAATGAGAATGTTATTATGACGATTATAGAGTTTTATCATGTTTAAGAAGTATGGATAAATAATTCGATTACTCGAAGCGTATGAGGGAAGTTATCGTAAGTGAATGAAATAAGATTATAGTGATGCGTCATATCTTTTGACGTCATCACAATTGATCTCCGGATTTAAAGAAAATTTTTGTAATCTATATTGGATTTGATTCTTCGGTGATTAAGAAAATTATGATCCTCTTCGAATTAATGCGATGATTCATCTCGATTTCTCTCTCGGATATTTCACTATAAATCCACCTCCTTCATTTCCTTACAACTCACACCTTCTATTCTTTCTCCCTTAATTCATACTTTAAAATTACTTGTCAATATGCTTCATCCTGTTCTGATTCTTGATATATTCCTCACTTTCATATCTGTCATTCTCCTTTTTCATCTGCCGCCAGAAGAATCTATTTACTTCTACTATACACTTGGTTTTATAGTGTTTTTAGTTTTCCCGTGTCTTTATATTGCTATATGCATCGATATATACAGTTTAAAATTTCTGGGTGGTTGTTGGGTTTTCTATATTCTCTTATATTTCGATGTCCCTGCTTCTATCTCCCATAATCATTATCATCTCCAGTTAATGCTTTCTTTTATTTGCTGCGATATATACCCCAATTTCTGTTTCAGAGCTTTGTCCTTTCGTTTCTTCTTCTTGCGAGTAAGTACCGCTTATAATTGTCCATAATTCGCATATATGAATTTCGAAATGAACATTGTTAATGTTCTAAGAAGGAAATTGTAATGGCACGAACTTGACTTGTCAAATTACTAGAATATCTCGGAAAAGACCGAATCATCAAGAAATATTTTCTTGATATTTTTGAGGTTAAAGAGAATATAAGAGTCGTGTAACATGACACATGATGACATTATGATCTGTGAATCATCACGTTCCATTTAGAAACTCAGCATGAATTACTGTAATATAATCACGTTGATCAAGTGTCATTATATTATACTAATTCATGCTTCAGTTCCCAACACTACTTAAAAAATATTCCTATTTTAAACTCGAAAGCTTCAGGATTTAGAAACTAAAATAGTTTCTTGTACGATGTAATACAGATAGCGCGAAGAGGTAAATGATTTCAGATAAGAATAACTATGGAAATATCTTCAGAAATATGGAGGATATTTATAATGAAAGATACGATGATATCTTAGAATTTCTAATATCAGAGGATGATGAAGGATATTGTCCGTAGAGGTTTAGAGTCAGGAGCAAGGTATTCGTTAATTACTTCAGTAGATACTGAATCATTTGGATTCTTTGAAGGCAGGTTCAGTCTTTGTGATTTATCCACAGCCTCCTTCATACTTTGCTCAATCCGTTTTCCAGTTCCAAAACTTCCCTTTTTCTGAGCTTTGCCAATACACTATTCTTTATCATCAAACTTTTGACTATTACGGTTGTCTACAGTTTCTGCTGTTTCATTCAGCTTTTCCAAAACTTCAGAGAACTAAATCGTAGATTGGGGTGTTTTTCAGAAACTTCACATTCGAAGTATGTAAGTCTTGGAGGTAGACGTTATATGTATATATATAACTATTGGCATAGAAATGCTACGAAATTCAAAATACTGATTGCTAATTCCTGGTAATTGGTACGTCGGTTCTTGTTACAAGATGCTGGTGAGTATACGGTCGGGTTTTAACGAACAAATATAATGGTTTTTCGGAGAGACTTAAACCATTGAGTAATAAAGTTATTGGTAACTTTACTGCTAATGTGGTAGAATATGAAAGGTTCTCCAGTAACGATGGCGAAAGGGCAATGTATCTATCGAGGTTATAATAAGACTAGTCTGACTAAAAAGTCGAAGTTGACTTGCTGGAGCTGTGACAAAACTGGCTACTTTGAAAAGAAATTGTAAAGTTATTTTTGCTAATAAATGCCAAAGGGTCTGACACTGATACGTGTTAAACTATGACTTTGGTTTCGAAAGTTCTTCAGGTACATAACTGTGGTTAACATGTGGTTGGATCATCATCTCGATTGTAGTGTCTTCTAAAATTTCGAAGGGTTTGACTATCGGTTGTAATCGTTAATATACATATGATGTTTTAGCACAGTTTTGAAGTCAAAGTATAGCTTTGAAAGATGTAGGAATCTAAGAGTGATGATATTGTTTATATTTCGAATTGAATTATGCGATTTCAAAATCAGAATATGTATTTGAATTTGAATGAGTATGATTGTTTTGATTTATATGAAAGGATAGATATTGTTGTGAAAATAGGGAGTATAGTTAATGATTGTTGAATTAGTTTCGAAGAATGTAACATATTAATTGTGAATTTATATATCTCTCGGGTATTACCTACCTGTTAAAAAAAATTTCACAATTAATATTTTGTGCAACAGAATTTTATTAGTCTTTATGAAAATATATATGTTCATATTTTCTTTAGATGTAACATAGATTTAATGAGTTAATGTTAAATTAAACTCATTTGATTTACGGTTGAAACTAGAATTGAGAAATCCCTAAAACGTTAGAAATCACATAAGTATTTCTTCAATGATATTGAAATTATGAATCAATACTTTGTTATTTGTTGAAGCATGATGTTGGTTTTTGTGAAATTCTTGTGAACTTCGCAAGGTACGAATGATGTTTTTCGAGTACATCGTTGATGAAAGTATAACATCAAACATATATTTGAATAACACCCATGATTTATTATGAATTGGAGTTTATTGAGACAGAGATTGTAGTTAACGATGGTTAGGTCGCGGACGAAGAACGTACATTATTGCATTTTAGTAATATGAATTAACTGAGTAGTTAAGATTCACACATATTAGCTTAGTACGGAAAGATTTATTTGATCTCAAAATTTATATATATATATATATATATATAAAATATACATATATTTTCTTCAGAGGGAATGAGTTAATACTTCATAACTCGTTGATACAATATACGCGTTATTGATTCGTAATGATGTCTACAGTGATTCTTGAACTGACGGATTTTGTGATGTTATAGGTGCTGCTAATTCTGATGATACTGACGGTACTGACTGTGATGGTGATGCTACGGTACTGTTGATGATGTTGGTAAAACAAGCATGGCTTGTAAATCGTACACCATTTTCGAACAAAGTTTCTACTCTACCGTCTTCGTTCACTCATCAGATTTACAGTCATAATTAAATAATCTCTAAGACTTTGGAGATTAAATAATCGCTGCAAAGATATCTCTTCAATGAAGTTATGAATTAATACTTCATCGTTTGTTGTTGTTGGTATTCCTTGATATCTACAGTGCGTATGACATTGGTACCCGTGGGACAGATTGTAAAGTTGAGGTTTACGACGCGGTTGTGGTTGGAGGTGGTAATGGTACTGTTGGTGTTGTTGATGGCGATACTGGTTATGCAGCTGGTGTTTGTAACCTTTGCACCATATTTTCCAAAGCCACTACCCGAGCGCGAAGCTCGTTGACTTCTTCTATTAGACCGGGGTGATTGTCGGTTCGGACGAGCCGATAAATAAAATCTAGAATTTGATATAGTATATAATCGTGACGAGATACTCTGGAAATGAGAGAGAAAATGGTGTTTCGGACAGGTTCGCCGGTAAGTGCTTCAGGTTCTTCGTCAAGAGGGCAATGTGGTGGATGGAAAGGATCGCCTTCTTCTTGTCTCCAATGATTGAGGAGGCTACGAACCCATCCCCAATTCATCCAAAATAGATGATGGCTGATTGGTTGATCCATTCTAGTCACACGGCTTTCGGAGCTTGAGTGGAATTCCATTTCGGAATTCGAGTGACTTGAACTAATGACGAATTTCATTTCGTACGATTGAATAAAGGATTTTTTTTTATGAAACTGATTTTTCGGCTATCGGGTGGTATTCTAATTACAATAGAATATCTATATATATAGAGAGCAAAATATTTCATAAATTACGGAGGAATTTACGGGATATGTCAGGCAAGTTTACAGTAATAGATACGATAAGATATGATTTAGTAGATACGCTAAGATATGAATTTTGTCTATACACTATTCATGCAATCAATGCAGCAATACGTGTCTAGACTAAGAATGATAAGCAGACAATTTCTTAAGGATGATAGGTAGGTAATTCTCGACACAAAATGATAAGCAAAACTTTTGGCATGCAGACACGGTCGAAGTCCAGACTCACTAATGTATCCTAATAACTTATCAGTTAGACACACTAATGCAGACCTGGTTCGCTAAGACTACCGCTCCGATACCAACTGAAAGGACTCGTTCATACACATTATAAACGATTCACAATAGTTGATTACATCGCGAAGTATTTGATCTCTCTATGATACATTTTATAAACATTGCATTCGTTTTTAAAAGATAAACTTTCTTTACATCGAAAATTGACAGGTATGTATACCATTTCATAATTTCCACTATCCAACTATAATTGACTTAATAATAATCTTGATGAACTCAATGACTCGAATGCAACATCTTTCGAAATATATGCCATGAAAGACTCCAAGTATTATCTTTAAAATGAGTTAATACACAGCGGAAGATTTCTTTCAAACCTGAGAATAAATATGCTTTCTAGTGTCAACCAAAAGGTTGGTGAGTTCATTAGTTTATTATAATCATTCATTTCCATTATTTTAATAAACCATAAGATTTTTTTTTAAACATAATTCCAATAGCAGAATCCTCTCATCTGCATAAAGGTAAAATCATTTCCAATAATATAATAGACCACAAGATTTTCATTTTTCATAAACATAATCCTCAAGCAGAATCCTCTCATCTGCATTAAGGTAAAATCATTCATATGGTGAACACCTGGTAACCGAAATTAACAAGATGCATATAGAATATCCCCAAAACAGAATCCTCTCATCTGTATAACAGAATCCTCTCGTCTGTATAAAAATCGAAGTACTAAAGCATCCATACCTCGGATGGGGTTTGTTAGGCCCATAGATCTATCTTTAGGATTCGCGTCAATTAGGGGTACTGTTTCCTAATTCTTAGGTTACCAAGCTAAAGGGGTGATATTCGATTTCGATAATCCAACCATAGAATGTAGTTTTGAGTACTTGTGTCTATTTCGTCAAACATTTATAAAAACAGCGCATGTATTCTTAGTTCCAAAAATATATATTGCAAAAGCATTTAAAAAGGGAGCAAATGAAACTCACAATACTGTATTTTGTAGTAAAAATACATATGACATCATTGAACAAGTGCAATGTTAGCCTTGGATTCACGAACCTAAATTAATTATATATATTTATATGTTGGTCAATATCTGTATAGCAATTTAGGTCAGGTCATAGTGTATCACAATCCTAATGCTCGAAACTAATATGCAAAAGTCAACAAAAGTTAACTTGACTCAAAATGATTTCCAAAGTCTATACCTGTTTATATTATAGTTTAAATATCGTCGTTTTATATTTTTAAATATTTTTAAAAGATCTATTAGAGTAAATAATATAATTCATTTATTGATAAATTAAACTTTATATAAAAATATACTTTTATATATCTTAAGTAAGAAAATTTGTAAAGTTCATTTAATATCATAAAAATGTTATGTTAGGTTTTATTAAGGTAATTATATTATTTGTATTACATATTTATTTGATAAAATAGCATTGATAATAATAATAAATAAAAGTTGTATTATTTTGTAATAATAGTTATTATTATTCTATTAATAAAAATATCAATATTTATATTTACTAAAAGTGATATGATGATAAGACGATAATTCTAATTATGATAACTTTAATATTTACAATACTTTTTAATATTAACTTTAAAATAATAACTCTTTTTAAAATGATAATAAAAATGATATTTTATAATAACAATGACATTTCTATTAACATGATAATTTTTGTTAAAAAGATAGTTTTAATACTAACGATACTTTTAATAATAATAGTAATAATAAAAATAAGAATGGTAATTTTATCTAAATCAATATCTTACAATATTTTAATTTCATCATGATACTCATACTCATTATTTCCTAATTGATTCGTTTAATAGCTTTTAATCGTCTTTTATATCATGTTGATGTTAATGATAATAATAGTAATCATAATAATTAGGTGTTACTATTATTAGTTTTCGTTGTAATAATACTAATGATAATAAATATTATGATAATAATACTAATAAATATTTTAATGATAATAATAATAATAATAATAATAATAATAATAATAATAATAATAATAATAATAATAATAATAATAATAATAATAATACTAGTTATAACTTTAACGATAATAACGATAGTAACAATTGTAAAAATAACAATATTTAATGATAACACTTTTTATTGATAATGAAAATAATAATAATAATAATTATAATAATAATAATAATAATAATAATAATAATAATAATAATAATAATAATAATAATAATAATAATAATAATAGTTAGATAAAAATTAGAACGACGATAATAACAACGTTAATAATAATCATTTTTAATAATAATACAAAAATTCAATTGACTATAACTTCTATTCCGTTCATCGAAACCATTCGATATCTAATTGAAAAGTTCTTAATTTTTCGCTAGCTTTCCAATGACATGCATATCTTATACCTTATCTCAACCGCATATGTAACTAATTCAGGATTCAACATAACCTATCTAATGGCAATATCAAAAGTACAAGCGTGCATAATCCTATATTCTCGAGCACTAGTCAGGGATACACTATTAATATGTAAAAATTAAATTATAAGTACTCACGTATCAATATTGAGATTCAATATTGCAAAAAAGGTACGTAAACGTAACGGAGATGATAAACACTAGATTGACCTCACGAGCATACCCATGAACCATACCCATCACCTCCATAGCTTTAACCCATAATTTTCTTAACCCTATCCTACTAATAAAATTCCATTTTGAACCCCGTTTTAGATTACTCGAGCAGCACTCCGTCGTAGTATTTTATGTATAAATACTAATAATAATACTACTAATAATCATACTAATAATAATAATAATAATAATAATAATAATAATAATAATAATAATAATAATAATTAATATTAATAATAATAATAATAATAATAATAATAATAATAATAATAATTATAATTTATATATAGAGAGAGTAGTACGAGAGATAGATGGATAGAAGTGTGTGCACAAAATGAATTCGTTCGAACTTTAAGCATCTGACCTTTCATACCCAGCCATGCGATCGCATGGGTTATGAGGGTGGTGGCCATGCGATCGCATGGCACCTTGGATCCTTTCACATTCGAATTAAAACATGTTGCCGACACTTTTTATTATTATTATATATATATATTATATTTAATTTATATAATTACTTATATATTATATTATATTTACGTTTATGGTAAAAATATAATTTTTACTCAACTGACACGGACGTTGTCACTCGACTCATGTACCACTTTCATTTTTTCGAACGCACTTTCGTATGTTTAGAAAACTAGCCTTTTACGTTACGCGACGTGTACCCTTAATAATGATTTGAATTACTCATCAATAAGTTACCTTATAAAAATGTAACTTATAAAATTTGAGTGTTGTGGTCATTTGCTTCTATAAATCAGTGACTCGTTGTTTATCAAAATATATTATTTTAAGTTAGGACGTTTTATGACTAAGTTAAAATATATATATTCTTATTTAGAATTGTAAGTTTGTACATAATATATATGTTTGAAATATTTACCTAATGATATAATATTTAGTCATTCAAAACTAATTACATTTCAAAATTCGTTTTATTTAACTCGTTTTAAATGATAGTAGTCATTTTATTAAATAATGTTTTTAATATGAAAACTAACTAGTTGATTTATCAAGGGACACGAGTTAATCATAGTAAAGTATACTTTTGAAATTTAAACGAAAATGATTACTAACTTTTGACTAACTCTCGTTAATGACACTTTTGTAAATACTTTTACCAAATATTACGGATACCGTTAAAAAGGAAAGGTTTTCTAAATCAAAGTGGACCTCTTAACAGAGACTCGTAATCATAATTCAATGTAACTGTTAAATCAATCATTTGATAACATCTTCTAATTCCATTGATAATTATTTGAATATATATTTTGAAACAAATACGTTTATGTAAAGTATTATTTGTCTAAGACTTTGTTAATGTTTTTAAGTTATAATATATACACGTATATATCTATAATCATATCTGTTCATCTAATGGTTCATGAATCATTGGAATTTGGTCGAGGTTAAATGAATGTATAAACATAGTTTAAAATTCTAGAGATTCAACTTAAAAAACTTTGCTTATCGTGTCGGAATAATATAAAGATAAAGTTAAAATTTGGTCGAAAATTTCCGGGTCGTCACAATTAGGGCATCCAATCAACACACAATCTTCTCTAGGGTTTTTACCTACCACTCTTGGTAGGGTTTTTCGCTTCGCCGCCGATCGGAGCACCGTCCATCGGCTGGCGGTTAGCCCTTAGCCACCCTCCCGAGATCATCATCTCGGCTAGGGTTATCACGGTAACCGGACCGGAGGTTAACGCCGCTGAACTAATAAAAACCTCCTCTATTGCACTCAAGCGTGTTTCTATCTTAGGTGGAAATATGCTTGATCAAGTGGTGCTTTCATTGAGAGATGCCACAATGATCTCGTCTTCCTATCGTCAAAAGAGTCAGACGAATCATATTTGATTCGCATCTGTAAGTTCTCTTTTTATTTCATCAAATTGAATGACACGGGTTAATTGACACGCGTATTTGCATTCAACAAATATCAACGATAAAAGTTTATGCTTAGATCTTGTTCAGATCGAAAATATATTCATATGCATAGCTTCTGTTGGTATATCAATAAACATATATATTCGTTTAATGAATTTATCGATACAGGAGGTCTCTTGATAATTCGATGCTTTTGTTGATTATATATTATAATGTTTGGCATGCATAAGTATTTACATTAATTTCTTTGCCATATAATTCGACCGAAAATTCGTTGTACGTCTACAAATCGTCATAAGGGATTATTTATTATTTTATGATTTAATAAAGAATCATGTTTATTTATGGTAATCAGATTGTGATCTTTGGCAGTTTAATTCACAAAAAATCTTTTATTATTTTAGAATATTATTATAATCAAAGAATTGGACCATCTTTGTAAATTTGTGATGGTGTCAGATTACTTGAACTAAATACATGTGGACGATTTTGGTTATATTTATTATTCATTAAATGGTACGCGATCGACGTACCATGACAATTTAACCAGCCTCATTTCCGTAATAGTACATGTACATTTACCTGGCTATCATTATTTATTACCGATCACAACACTTTGCGTGGTCCTTCGCGCAACTGCATCCCTTTGCGCAGCATTTGCGCGTGATTTACAGAATATGTGCGGTTGATTTGAAGCATATCTCATGTCGTGACCCGTCCAAATCCACCTGGACAAATACATTACATTTGGTTACATCGTGAGGTACTTGACCTCTATATGATACATTTTACAAACATTGCATTCGTTTTTAAAAGACAAACTTTTATCACATCGAAAATTTACGGCATGCATACCATTTAATAATATATCCAACTATAATTAACTTAATAATAATCTTGATGAACTCAACGACTCGAATGCAACGTCTTTTGAAATATGTCATGAATGACTCCAAGTAATATCTCTAAAATGAGCAAATGCACAACGGAAGATTTCTTTCATACCTGAGAATAAACATGCTTTAAAGTGTCAACCAAAAGGTTGGTGAGTTCATTAGTTTATCATAATCGATCATTTCCATAATTTTAATAGACCACAAGATCCTCATTTTTCATAAATATCATTACACTCGCAAGTGTATAAAATCCATTCGTATAATGAACACCTGGTAACCGACATTAACATAATGCATATAGAATATCCCCCGCATACTCGCAAGTATGAGATAAATATTGGCAATCGCAATCACCATTTAAATCGAAGTACTAAAGCATTCCAAATTCCAGAATGGGGTTTGTTAGGCCCATATATCTATCTTTAGGATTCGCGTCAATTAGGGGCCATTTCCCTAATTCTTAGGTTACCAGACTTGAAGTGGCGATATTCGATTTAATAATCCAACCATACAATGTAGTTTTAAGTACTTGTGTCTATTTCGTAAAACAGTTATAAAAGCAGCGTGTAGTGACCCGAACTTTTCCATGTTTATATATATATTAAATGAAATTGTTATTTATAGGATTATGAGTTTCCAACATATTAAGCAATCAAACTTGTTAAGACTTGATTAATTGAAATAGGTTTCATATAGACAATTGACCACCCAAGTTGACCGGTGATTCACGAACGTTAAAACTTGTAAAAACTATACGATGACATATATATGGTTATATATATAGTTAAAATGATTTTATTATAAGTATGTATCTCATTAGGTATTTTAACAATGAGTAATATACATAAAAATGAGACTATTAATTTAAGAAACTCGAAAACGATATATATAACGATTATCGTTATAACAACGTCTTACTAGGTACATATGAATCATATTAAGATATTGATACACTTGGTTAATTATGTTAAATGATAAGTAAATATATTATTAAGTGTATTAACAATGAAATACATATGTAAAAATAAGACTACTAACTTAATGATTTCGAAACGAGACATATATGTAACGATTATCGTTGTAATGACATTTAACTGTATATATATCATACTAAGATATATTATATATCATAATATCATGATAATATAACAATTTAACATCTCATTTGTTATAATAAACAATGGGTTAACAACATTCAACAAGATCGTTAACCTAAAGGTTTCAAAACAACATTTACATGTAATGACTAACGATGACTTAACGACTCAGTTAAAATGTATATACATGTAGTGTTTTAATATGTATTCATTCACTTTTGAAAGAATTCAAGACACTTATCAAAATACTTCTACTTAACAAAAATGCTTACAATTACATCCTCATTCAGTTTCATCAACAATTCTTCTCGTATGCACCCGTATTCGTACTCGTACAATACACAGCTTTTAGATGTATGTACTATTGGTATATACACTTCAATGATCAGCTCTTAGCAGCCCATGTGAGTCACCTAACACATGTGGGAACCATCATTTGGCAACTAGCATGAAATATCTCATAAAATTACAAAAATATGAGTAATCATTCATGACTTATTTACATGAAAACAAAATTACATATCCTTTATATCTAATCCATACACCAACG
The DNA here is from genome assembly GCF_046630445.1 of Rutidosis leptorrhynchoides. Taxonomy (NCBI): domain Eukaryota; kingdom Viridiplantae; phylum Streptophyta; class Magnoliopsida; order Asterales; family Asteraceae; genus Rutidosis; species Rutidosis leptorrhynchoides. The sequence continues at coordinate 152,245,859 of NC_092338.1, read as the reverse complement.
ACCAAAAACACCTACAAACACTTTCATTCTTCAATTTTCTTCATATAATTAATCTCTCTCAAGTTCTATCTTCAAGTTCTAAGTGTTCTTCATAAATTCCAAAAGTTCTAGTTTCATAAAATCAAGAATACTTCCAAGATTGCAAGTTTACTTCCAAGTTTTCTAAATCCATTCCAAGTAATCATCCAAGATCAAGAAACCTTTGTTACTTACAGTAGGTTATCTTTCTAATACAAGGTAATAATCATATTCAAACTTTAATTCAATTTCTATAACTATAACAATCTTATTTCGAGTGGAAATCTTACTTGAAATTGTTTTCGTGTCATGATTCTGCTTCAAGAACTTTCAAGCCATCCAAGGATCCTTTGAAGCTAGATCTATTTTTTTCATTTCCAGTAGGTTTATCCAAGGAACTTGAGATAGTAATGATGTTCATAACATCATTCGATTCATACATATAAAGCTATCTTATTCGAAGGTTTAAACTGGTAATCACTAGAACATAGTTTAGTTAATTCTAAACTTGTTCGCAAATAAAAGGTAATCCTTCTAACTTGACTTTTAAAATCAACTAAACACATGTTCTATATCTATATGATATGCTAACTTAATGATTTAAAACCTAGAAACACGAAAAACACCGTAAAATCGGATTTACGCCGTCGTAGTAACACCGCGGGCTATTTTGGGTTAGTTAATTAAAAACTATGATAAACTTTGATTTAAAAGTTGTTATTATGGGAAAATTATTTTTATTATGAACATGAAACTATATCCAAAAATTATGGTTAAACTCAAAGTGGAAGTATGTTTTCTAAAATGGTCATCTAAACGTCGTTCTTTCGACTGAAATGACTACCTTTACAAAAACGACTTGTAACTTATTTTTCCGACTATAAACCTATACTTTTTCTGTTTAGATTCATAAAATAGAGTTCAATATGAAACCATAGCAATTTGATTCACTCAAAACGGATTTAAAATGAAGAAGTTATGGGTAAAACAAGATTGGATAATTTTTCTCATTTTAGCTACGTGAAAATTGGTAACAAATCTATTCCAACCATAACTAAATCAACTTGTATTGTATATTATGTAATCTTGAGATACCATAGACACGTATACAATGTTTCGACCTATCATGTCGACACATCTATATATATTTCGGAACAACCATAGACACTCTATATGTGAATGTTGGAGTTAGCTATACAGGGTTGAGGTTGATTCCAAAATATATATAGTTTGAGTTGTGATCAATACTGAGATACGTATACACTGGGTCGTGGATTGATTCAAGATAATATATATTGATTTATTTCTGTACATCTAACTGTGGACAACTAGTTGTAGGTTACTAACGAGGACAGCTGACTTAATAAACTTAAAACATCAAAATGTATTAAAAGTGTTGTAAATATATTTTGAACATACTTTGATATATATGTATATATCGTTATAGGTTCGTGAATCAACCAGTGGCCAAGTCTTACTTCCCGACGAAGTAAAAATCTGTGAAAGTGAGTTATAGTCCCACTTTTAAAATCTAATATTTTTGGGATGAGAATACATGTAGGTTTTATAAATGATTTACAAAATAGACACAAGTACGTGAAACTACATTCTATGGTTGAATTATCAAAATCCAATATGCCCCTTTTTATTAAGTCTGGTAATCTAAGAATTAGGGAACAGACACCCTAATTGACGCGAATCCTAAAGATAGATGTATTGGGCCTAACAAACCCCATCCAAAGTACCGGATGCTTTAGTACTTCGAAATTTATATCATATCCGAAGGGTATCCCGGAATGATGGGGATATTCTTATATATGCATCTTGTTAATGTCGGTTACCAGGTGTTCACCATATGAATGATTTTTATCTCTATGTATGGGATGTGTATTGAAATATGAAATCTTGTGGTCTATTGTTACAATTTGATATATATAGGTTAAACCTATAACTCACCAACATTTTTGTTGACGTTTAAAGCATGTTTATTCTCAGGTGAATACTAAGAGCTTCCGCTGTTGCATACTAAAATAAGGACAAGATTTGGAGTCCATGTTTGTATGATATTGTGTAAAAACTGCATTCAAGAAACTGATTTCGATGTAACATATTTGTATTGTAAACCATTATGTAATGGTCGTGTGTAAACAGGATATTTTAGATTATCATTATTTGATAATCTACGTAAAGCTTTTTAAACCTTTATTTATAAAATAAAGGTTATGGTTTGTTTTAAAAATGAATGCAGTCTTTGAAAAACGTCTCATATAGAGGTCAAAACCTCGCAACGAAATCAATTAATATGGAACGTTTTTAATCAATAAGAACGGGACATTTCAGTTGGTATCCGAGCGTTGGTCTTAGAGAACTAGAAAATTTGCATTATTGTGTCTTATCGAGTTTGTTAGGATGCATTAGTGAGTCTGGATTTCGACCGTGTTTTCTTTAAAGATGATTGCTTAACATTTTTGTTGGAAACTATATATTATTAACATGTATATATTATGTGATATATTAATCTCTTAACATGTTTGATATTGTGTGATAGATGTCTACCTCTAGCACAAATCCCATTGACTCACCTAATAATAACGAAGAGTCAAATATATATTGGACTGATTCACAAGTTCCCGAAGAGGAACCGGAAGAAGAATCAGAACCGGAAGAAGAATCAGAACCGGAAGAGGAGGAACCGGAGGAGGAAATAGAACCGGTGGGGGAAATAATAAAACGGTTAAGTAAAAGAAAATCCTCAACCAACCGACCAAGGATAATTATGGTGAATGGTGTTTCCGCCAAGGAAGCAAAATATTGGGAGGATTACCAATTCTCCGATGAATCGGATTCCGACGAGAATTCCGATGATGTTATAGAAATTAGCCCAACTGAATTTAAAAAGGCAAAAGAAAATAATAAGGGAAAGGGCATAAAAATAGAGAAATCTAATTCCAACCCCGATGAACTTTATATGTATCGTCAACCCCCGAAGCCCTTAAGTTGTAACAATGACCCGGGAACCTCTAAACCACCAGGTTTTTCTGAACCGTTGTGGAAAACGACAGCTCGTATTAGAAGAACATCATATATCCCTAGAAACTTGGCAAAACGAACCAAAACCGAAGAAGAAGAAACGAGCGAGTCGGAATAAGATAGTTGTATTCGTGTGGTGTAATATATGTAATATAGTGTGCTTATGCTTTATGATATATGTAAAAATTGCTTGTATTAATAAGTATTTTTTTTATGAATCTAACTCTTGTCTATTTTACAGTATAAAAACACAAAATGGATAGACAACCCAATATTTTAAGAGACCTACCCAGAGACATGATTGATGAAATCTTGTCTAGAGTCGGTCAGAATTCTTCGGCACAACTATTTATGGCAAAATCAGTTTGTAAGACATTCGAAGAACGTTCCAAGAATGCCTTGGTTTATAAGAGACTTTTGTTTGAAAGATGGGGGATATCACATTGGGAAACCCATAAGTTACGATGTGTTTACTTTGACGCATATATTGCGGGGAACCCAAATGCTATTTTACGCAACGGGTTAAGAAATTATTTTGACTCAATGTATCCGAATGTAGGACTTCATGATTTAGAAAAAGCGGCTAACATGCAACATAAAGAAGCATGCTATGCTTACGGGTTAGTAATGTTTGCTTCTCACCAAAGTGAGAAAAAGAACATCGGGCTACAACTATTAAATAAAATGTTCCCACAAGTGACGGAGTCGGTAATTGGGGTAAGAAATGAGGTTTTTAGGTTATTACGAGACTATTGGTCATTACGTAACCCTCGTCCCTTTGACGACGTTACAACACGCTGTCTTATCAATGGCCATAATGGTTATGTTCCACAAGACCAAGGATGGGAAGTAGTCTTAGTAAAACCAGAATGCATGACTTGTTTCTGGACGTATGAATTACGTGTCTTTATTGCCTTTGTTGAACGACTTGTGTACTAGCTAGAATTATCTTCACAACTATCTTGTATCAAAGCTATTGTGTGCTATATTTCATGCTTTATGTAAAATAAGCGGTATTGTAAGTTTGTAAAATATTGTATAAAAGTTTGAATGCGAAATATTATTATAATCAGTTTTTCATATAGAATTGTAGTAGTTGAATTGTATATTAGCTATTAAGTATGAACTTAACGGGTAGGTACTACCCGAATTTAAACTTATAAAACGCTAATATGAAGAAAAAGCTTTGAAGGAAATGGCACCGACTACTCGACACACCGTGAATATAAATGAAGAGGAATTCCGTACTTTTCTAGCTTCAAACATAGCCGCAGTACAGGCTGCGCTATATACCAACAATAACCTTGGATCTAGCAGTACAGGAAATCGTGTAGGATGCACCTACAAAGAATTCACTGCCTGCAAACCTATGGAATTTGATGGAACCGAAGGACCGATCGGATTGAAACGGTGGACCGAGAAGGTCGAATCGGTGTTTGCCATAAGTAAGTGTACTGAAGAGGACAAAGTGAAGTACGCTACACATACCTTCACAGGTTCTGCGTTAACATGGTGGAATACCTATCTAGAGCAAGTGGGACAAGATGATGCTTATGCACTACCGTGGTCAGCATTCAAGCACTTAATGAACGAGAAGTATCATCCCAGAACCGAGGTCAATAAGCTCAAGACAGAACTTAGAGGGTTACGAACCCAAGGATTTGATATTACCACGAACGAAAGACGATTCACAGAATTATGCCTATTGTGTCCGGGAGCGTTCGAAGATGAGGAAGAGAAGATCGACGCGTTTGTGAAAGGATTACCGGAAAGAATCCAAGAAGATATAAGTTCACACGAGCCCGCCTCCATACAACATGCATGTAGAATGGCTCACAAACTAGTGAACCAGATTGAGGAAAGAATTAAAGTATAGACGGCTGAAGAGGCCAATGTGAAGCAAGTCAAAAGAAAGTGGGAGGAAAACGGTGATAAGAATCACCAATACAACAACAACAGAAATTACAACAATAATTGCAACAATTATCCCAACAATCGCAACATCAATCGCAACTACAACAAACGGCCCAAAAACAACAACAACAACAACAACAACAGCAACTACAACAATCATCCCAATAACAATAACAACTGCAACAACAACAACAATCAGAAGCAGCTATGCCAAAGGTGTGAAAAGTATCACTCGGGGTTCTGTACCAAATTTTGCAACAAGTGTAAAAGAAATGGTCATAGCGCGGTGAAGTGTGAGGTCTACGGACCAGGGGTTAACAGAACGAAAGGAACAAATGGTGTCGGAACGAGTAATGGCGGAGAAAGTAGTGTCAGAGCAAGTTATGCCAATGTAGTTTATTATAAATGTGGAAAACCAGGCCACATTATTAGAAATTGCCCGAACCAGGAGAACACGAATGGACAAGGCCGCGGAAGAGTTTTCAATATTAATGCGGCAGAGGCACAGGAAGACCCGGAGCTTGTTACGGGTACGTTTCTTATTGACAATAAATCTGCTTACGTTTTATTTGATTCGGGTGTGGATAGAAGCTATATTAGTAGAGATTTTTGTGCTAAATTAAGTTGTCCATTGACGCCGTTGGATAGTAAATTTTTACTCGAATTAGCAAACGGTAAATTAATTTCAGCAGATAATATATGTCGGAATCGAGAAATTAAACTGGGTAGCGAAATATTTAAGATTGATTTGATACCAGTAGAGTTAGGGAGTTTTGATGTAATAGTTGGCATGGACTGGCTGAAGAAGGTGAAAGCAGAGATCGTATGTTATAAAAATGCAATTCGCATTGTACGAGAAGAAGGAGAACCCTTAATGGTGTACGGAGAAAAGGGCAACATGAAGCTACATCTTATTAGTAATTTGAAGGCACAAAAACTAATAAGAAAAGGTTGCTATGCTGTTCTAGCACACGTCGAGAAAGTACAAACCGAAGAAAAGAGCATCAATGATATTCCCGTCGCAAAAGAATTTCCCGATGTATTTCCGAAAGAATTACCGGGACTACCTCCACATCGATATGTTGAATTTCAAATAGATCTTGTACCAGGAGCTGCACCAATAGCTCGTGCTCCTTATAGACTCGCACCCAGCGAGATGAAAGAACTGCAAAGCCAACTGCAAGAACTATTAGAACATGGTTTCATTCGACCAAGCACATCACCATGGGGAGCTCCTGTTTTGTTTGTCAAGAAGAAGGATGGTACATTTAGGTTGTGTATTGACTACAGAGAGTTGAACAAACTTACCATCAAAAACCGTTATCCACTGCCGAGAATTGACGACTTATTTGATCAACTACAAGGCTCGTCAATTTATTCGAAGATCGATTTACGTTCTGGATATCATCAAATGCGAGTAAAGGAGGATGATATTCCAAAAACTGCTTTTAGGACGCGTTATGGTCATTACGAGTTTATGGTTATGCCGTTTGGATTGACTAACGCACCAGCTGTGTTCATGGACCTTATGAACCGAGTGTGTGGGCCATATCTTGACAAGTTTGTCATTGTTTTCATCGATGACATACTTATTTACTCAAAGAATGATCAAGAGCACGAAGAACATTTGAGAAAATTACTAGAAGTATTGAGGAAAGAAAAACTGTACGCTAAGTTTTCAAAGTGTGCATTTTGGTTGGAAGAAGTTCAATTCCTCGGTCACATAGTGAACAAAGAAGGTATCCAGGTGGACCCGGCAAAGATCGAAATCGTTGAAAAGTGGGAAACCCCAAAAACTCCGAAGCATATACGTCAATTTTTAGGATTGGCTGGTTACTACAGAAGATTCATCCAAGATTTCTCCAAAATAGCAAAACCCTTGACTGCATTAACGCATAAAGGGAAGAAATTTGAATGGAAGGATGAACAAGAGAAGGCGTTTTAATTATTGAAGAAAAAGCTAACTACGGCACCTATATTGTCATTGCCTGAAGGGAATGATGATTTTGTGATTTATTGTGACGCATCAAAGCAAGGTCTCGGTTGTGTATTAATGCAACGGACGAAGGTGATTGCTTATGCGTCTAGACAATTGAAGATTCACGAGCAAAATTATACGACGCATGATTTGGAATTAGGCGCGGTTGTTTTTGCATTAAAGACTTGGAGGCACTACTTATATGGGGTCAAAAGTATTATATATACCGACCACAAAAGTCTTCAACACATATTTAATCAAAAACAACTGAATATGAGGCAGCGTAGGTGGATTGAATTGTTGAATGATTACGACTTTGAAATTCGTTACCACCCGGGAAAGGCAAATGTGGTAGCCGACGCCTTGAGCAGGAAGGACAGAGAACCCATTCGAGTAAAATTTATGAATATAATGATTCACACTAACCTTACTACTCAAATAAAGGAGGCACAACAAGGAGTTTTAAAAGAGGGAAATTTAAAGGATGAAATACCCAAAGGATCGGAGAAGCATCTTAATATTCGGGAAGACGGAACCCGGTATAGGGCTGAAAGAATTTGGGTACCAAAATTTGGAGATATGAGAGAAATGGTACTTAGAGAAGCTCATAAAACTAGATAATCAATACATCCTGGAACGGGGAAGATGTACAAGGATCTTAAGAAACATTTTTGGTGGCCGGGTATGAAAGCCGATGTTGCTAAATACGTAGGAGAATGTTTGACGTGTTCTAAGGTCAAAGCTGAGCATCAGAAACCATCAGGTCTACTTCAACAACCCGAAATCCCGGAATGGAAATGGGAAAACATTACCATGGATTTCATCACTAAATTGCCAAGGACTGCAAGTGGTTTTGATACTATTTGGGTAATAGTTGATCGTCTCACTAAGTCAGCACACTTCCTGCCAATAAGAGAAGATGACAAGATGGAGAAGTTAGCACGACTGTATTTGAAGGAAGTCGTCTCCAGACATGGAATACCAATCTCTATTATCTCTGATAGGGATGGCAGATTTATTTCAAGATTCTGGCAGACATTACAGCAAGCATTAGGAACTCGTCTAGACATGAGTACTGCCTATCATCCACAAACTGATGGGCAGAGCGAAAGGACGATATAAACGCTTGAAGACATGCTACGAGCATGTGTTATTGATTTCGAAAACAGTTGGGATCGACATCTACCGTTAGCAGAATTTTCCTACAACAACAGCTACCATTCAAGCATTGAGATGGCGCCGTTTGAAGCACTTTATGGTAGAAAGTGCAGGTCTCCGATTTGTTGGAGTGAAGTGGGGGATAGACAGATTACGGGTCCAGAGATAATACAAGAAACTACCGAGAAAATCATTCAAATTCAACAAAGATTGAAAACCGCCAAGAGTCGACAAAAGAGCTACGCGGACAGTAAAAGAAAAGATATAGAGTTTGAAATTGGAGAAATGGTCATGCTTAAGGTTTCACCTTGGAAAGGCGTTGTTCGATTTAGTAAACGGGGGAAACTAAATCCAAGGTACATCGGACCATTCAAGATTATAGATCGTGTCGGACCAGTAGCTTACCAACTGGAGCTACCTCAACAACTCGCGGCTGTACATAACACTTTTCACGTCTCAAATTTGAAGAAATGTTTTGCTAAAGAAGATCTCACTATTCCATTGAACGAAATCCAAATCAATGAAAAACTTCAATTCATTGAAGAACCCGTCGAAATAATGGATCGTGAGGTTAAGAGACTTAAACAAAACAAGATATCGATTGTTAAGGTTTGATGGAATGCTCGTAGAGGACCCGAGTTCACCTGGGAGCGTGAAGATCAGATGAAGAAGAAATACCCGCATTTATTTCCAGAAGATACGTCAACACCTCCAACTGCTTAAAATTTCGGGACGAAATTTATTTAACGGGTAGGTACTGTAGTGACCCAAACTTTTCCATGTTTATATATATATTAAATGAAATTGTTATTTACATGATTAAGTGTTTCCAACATATTAAGCAATCAAACTTGTTAAGACTTGATTAATTGAAATAGGTTTCATATAGACAATTGACCACCCAAGTTGACCGGTGATTCACGAACGTTAAAACTTGTAAAAACTATACGATGACATATATATGGTTATATATATAGTTAACATGATTTTATTATAAGTATGTATCTCATTAGGTATTTTAACAATGAGTAATATACATAAAAATGAGACTATTAATTTAAGAAACTCGAAAACGATATATATAACGATTATCGTTATAACAATGTCTTACTAGGTACATATGAATCATATTAAGATATTGATACACTTGGTAAATTATGTTAAATGATAAGTAAATATATTATTAAGTGTATTAACAATGAAATACATATGTAAAAATAAGACTACTAACTTAATGATTTCGAAACGAGACATATATGTAACGATTATCGTTGTAACGACATTTAACTGTATATATATCATACTAAGATATATTATATATCATAATATCATGATAATATAACAATTTAACATCTAATTTGTTATAATAAACAATGGGTTAACAACATTCAACAAGATCGTTAACCTAAAGGTTTCAAAACAACATTTACATGTAACGACTAACGATGGCTTAACGACTCAGTTAAAATGTATATACATGTAGTGTTTTAATATGTATTCATACACTTTTGAAAGACTTCAAGACACTTATCAAAATACTTCTACTTAACAAAAATGCTTACAATTACATCCTCGTTCAGTTTCATCAACAATTCTACTCGTATGCACCCGTATTCGTACTCGTACAATACACAGCTTTTAGATGTATGTACTATTGGTATATACACTCCAATGATCAGCTCTTAGCAGCCCATGTGAGTCACCTAACACATATGGGAACCATAATTTGGCAACTAGCATGAAATATCTCATAAAATTACAAAAATATGAGTAATCATTCATGACTTATTTACATGAAAACAAAATTACATATCCTTTATATCTAATCCATACACCAACGACCAAAAACACCTACAAACACTTTCATTCTTCAATTTTCTTCATATAATTGATCTCTCTCAAGTTCTATCTTCAAGTTCTAAGTGTTCTTCATAAATTCCAAAAGTTCTAGTTTCATAAAATCAAGAATACTTCCAAGATTGCAAGTTTACTTCCAAGTTTTCTAAATCCATTCCAAGTAATCATCCAAGATCAAGAAACCTTTGTTACTTACAGTAGGTTATCTTTCAAATACAAGGTAATAATAATATTCAAACTTTAATTCAATTTCTATAACTATAACAATCTTATTTCGAGTGGAAATCTTACTTGAAATTGTTTTCGTGTCATGATTCTGCTTCAAGAACTTTCAAGCCATCCAAGGATCCTTTGAAGCTAGATCTATTTTTCTCATTTCCAGTAGGTTTATCCAAGTAACTTGAGGTATTAATGATGTTCATAACATCATTCGATTCATACATATAAAGCTATCTTATTCGAAGGTTTTAACTGGTAATCACTATAACATAGTTTAGTTAATTCTAAACTTGTTCGCAAATAAAAGTTAATCCTTCTAACTTGACTTTTAAAATCAACTAAACACATGTTCTATTTCTATAATATATGCTAACTTAATGATTTAAAACCTGGAAACACGAAAAACACCGTAAAATCGGATTTACGCCGTCGTAGTAACACCGCGGGCTGTTTTGGGTTAGTTAATTAAAAACTATGATAAACTTTGATTTAAAAGTTGTTATTCTGGGAAAATGATTTTTATTATGAACATGAAACTATATCTAAAAATTATGGTTAAACTCAAAATGGAAGTACGTTTTCTAAAATGGTCATCTAGACGTCGTTCTTTCGATTGAAATGAGTACCTTTACAAAAACGACTTGTAACTTATTTTTCCGACTATAAACCTATACTTTTTTCTGTTTAGATTCATAAAATAGAGTTCAATATGAAACCATAGCAATTTTATTTACTCAAAACGGATTTAAAATGAAGAAGTTATGGGTAAAACAAGATTGGATAATTTTTCTCATTTTAGCTACGTGAAAATTGGTAACAAATCTATTCCAACCATAACTAAATCAACTTGTATTGTATATTATAATCTTGAGATACCATAGACACGTATATAATGTTTCGACCTATCATGTCAACACATCTATATATATTTCGGAACAACCATAGACACTCTATATGTGAATGTTGGAGTTAGCTATACAGGGTTGAGGTTGATTCCAAAATATATATAGTTTGAGTTGTGATCAATACTGAGATACGTATACACTGGGTCGTGGATTGATTCAAGATAATATATATCGATTTATTTCTGTACATCTAACTGTGGACAACTAGTTGTAGGTTACTAACGAGGACAGCTGACTTAATAAACTTAAAACATCAAAATGTATTAAAAGTGTTGTAAATATATTTTGAACATACTTTGATATATATGTATATATTGTTATAGGTTCGTGAATCAACCAGTGGCCAAGTCTTACTTCCCGACGAAGTAAAAATCTGTGAAAGTGAGTTATAGTCCCACTTTTAAAATCTAATATTTTTGGGATGAGAATACATGCAGATTTTATAAATGATTTACAAAATAGACACAAGTACGTGAAACTACATTCTATGGTTGAATTATCGAAATCGAATATGCCCCTTTTTATTAAGTCTGGTAATCTAAGAATTAGGGAACAGACACCCTAATTGACGCGAATCCTAAAGATAGATCTATTGGGCCTAACAAACCCCATCCAAAGTACCGGATGCTTTAGTACTTCGAAATTTATATCATATCTGAAGGGTGTCCCGGAATGATGGGGATATTCTTATATATGCATCTTGTTAATGTCGGTTACCAGGTGTTCACCATATGAATGATTTTTATCTCTATGTATGGGATGTGTATTGAAATATGAAATCTTGTGGTCTATTGTTACAATTTGATATATATAGGTTAAACCTATAACTCACCAACATTTTTGTTGACGTTTAAAGCATGTTTATTCTCAGGTGAATACTAAGAGCTTCCGCTGTTGCATACTAAAATAAGGACAAGATTTAGAGTCCATGTTTGTAAGATATTGTGTAAAAACTGCATTCAAGAAACTGATTTCGATGTAACATATTTGTATTGTAAACCATTATGTAATGGTCGTGTGTAAACAGGATATTTTAGATTATCATTATTTGATAATCTACGTAAAGCTTTTTAAACCTTTATTTATAAAATAAAGGTTATGGTTTGTTTTAAAAATGAATGCAGTCTTTGAAAAACGTCTCATATAGAGGTCAAAACCTCGCAACGAAATCAATTAATATGGAACATTTTTAATCAATAAGAACGGGACATTTTACAGCACATGTATTTTCAGTCCCAAAAATATATATTGTAAAAGCATTTAAAAATGGAGCAAATGAAACTCACAATACTGTATTTCGTAGTAAAACTACATATGACGTCATTGAACAAGTGTAGGGTTAGCCTCGGATTCTCGAACCTATACCAATTATTATATATCAAATAATATTAACACTAAACAAATATATATATTTTATAACGTATAAGGTCAATATCTTTATATAAAATTTTGTTGTTACTTATAATACGTTATATGATATATAATTTAATTAATAGTATATTAATATAAATAATATTATATTTGTTAAAACTTAATATTAAGTAATATTAGTATACTTGTAATAAATATATTTTTATATAAATTTCATTTATTTGCAAAATAATAGTTATAATAATACTAAGAATAAGAATAATAATAATAATAATAATAATAATGATAGTAAAAATAATATAGTTATTATAATACTAATACTAATAGTGATAATAATAATAATAAAGATAATAATAACAATAATGTTAAAAATAATGATAATAATAGTAATAATGATAACAATAATATTAATAATGATAATAATAATAGTGTTAATAATAACAATAATAATTATAATACTTATGATAATATTGATAAAATTAATAATAGTAACAATAATAATAACTCTTATAATAATAATAATAATAATAATAATAATAATAATAATAATAATAATAATAATAATATTAATAATAATAATAATAATAATAATAATAATAATAATAATAATAATAATAATAATAATAATAATAATAATAATAATAATATTAATAAGTAATAGGTAAACTACCTCAAAGAATAAGTTCTAAAAATAAGTACCCTTGCCCGAGCTCGAACTCGCGACCTCTCGCTCACCCAAAGACACCCCTAACCATTATACTATCTTCGTTTTTCTATTTTAAACTGCACGAATATTTCTTTAACATATGTACCCGTTTTATCAAACTCATTATCATCAAACAATTATTATTATCATCATTGTTATCCTAATCATTATCATATTACCATTATCATCATCATCATCAACTTAACATCATCTAACCATTATCATTATTATCGATATCATCATCCTTTGTCACGTATTCCTTTCATCAACAAACCACCATTCATTATCTTCTTTAAACATGTCGTTTGCGGATTCAAGATCAACATGAGTGTTCGGTTTTTGGCTTAGGTGCTCGAATGGAAACAGGGATGGTTTACTTGCCAGCCCAACAAAGTCCATATAGCATATTCATTTAAAACATGAATGGCCCAAGTGTCCCGATAATTAACTATAAATCATGGCCAAAAAACATGTGTTAAATTTAATTGATCGTGATATTAGTGGGGGTGGGGTCATCTGCAAACGTATCATCATCATTCCATTACTTCTGTTTCTTCCTTCTTCATCATTACATATCATCACCATCGTTGTATAACCAAAAAAGAAAACGCAGCAGCGGCAACACCAACAGCTCATCATCATCATATCATTGTACTGTTCATCGTCTTCTTCGCTTGCCAAATTAGATGCGTACTGCAGCTGTTCATCATTATGATCATTGTATCATCGTTGTTAGTCTTTAGATGGAACAGAATATAGTAGAAACATAGTGGTGTTTTACGGTGGGTTGTGGTGGTTTCATCGTGAGCGAAAAACAGAAAAACAAGCAGTAGCAAAAAGCTGTAAAAATAGAAAATAAGTAGCGGTTGTGTTCTTGATGATGAAAAATGTGGATTGAGATGGTGTTGGGTGGTTACCGGAGGTGATTGTAGGATGGCGGGTGGTGGCTTTCGTGATGACTCGAGTAATAGGGAAGCAACGAGTATGCAGTTCATGATGGAGGTGTTGGTTTGAAGAACAGCGACTTTGAACACCTTATATGGCAGCAGCAGAATGCGTAAATCAGAACCCTATCAAGGTACATCAGTAGTTTGAAAACAATTTGCAGGTAGTGTGTTGTTTCCACGAAGATTTTCAGGTTTGTGTTGAGGTTGGTGTCGTCTAGAATCAAAATCGAAACTTGAGTTTATAGGTGGGGTTCATGGTGGAGATGGCCGGTGGTTATGGTTTTGTGTTAGAGTGTGTCTAAGGCTTGTGTAAGAATATATATATTTTATATATAATCATGTGTATATAGAAGATATATAATATAGAAACAAAATATATAGCAAGTGGTGTGTGATAATGCACGTATGAATGTATATCTATATGATTAGATGGTGGGACAACAAAGACAAAAACAGTATTCAATGATATTAAGTCTTGGTTCACGGATCCATTTTCAGTAGAAATATATATTTAATAATAATAAATGTGTGATTAAGTAACCGTCGTCTTTCACGGACTGAAATTCGTGCTCCGTTGTTAAACAGTGGCGGATAAAAGTGTTCAGAAGAATCCCATATTTTTAAATTATCTATATCTATTTATTTTGGTCATTATAGTATGAAATTCGATCATTAACTATTAAATAAAAATTACATCAACTGCCCCTCTCATTTACGGGTGAAATATAAAAAGTTCTAAAATTTAGCAAACAGCTCCTAAATACATTTTAATAAGTCTAAACTTTATAGAATCCATTTTCGGATCACCGTTTATTTTTAAAATAATATTAGTTCGTATTTTAATCATGTAATATCCATAGAATGGCAATTGAGTGTAACAATCGTTTACTGAATAGATTCAAAATCACAAAATATATATTTTTAAATAATAATTATCATAATATCATTTTTATTTTATTTTACGTAATTACTTTTAATAAGAACAACATATAATATTTCAGATTAATATATATATATATATATATATATATATATATATATATATATATATATATATATATATATATATATATATATATATATATATATATATATATATATATATATATATATATACACACCCATATCTATCTACAATTAAAGGTTCGTGAATCGTCGGAAATAGTCGAAAGTCAAATGAATATATGAAACATTTCAAACTTTTTGAGACTCAACCTTACAGACTTTGCTTATCGTGTCGGAATTATATAATGATTTAGTTTAAATTTGGTCGGAAATTTCCGGGTCATCACAGTACCTACCCGTTAAAGAAATTTCGTCTCGAAATTTGAGTGAGGTGGTCATGGCTAACAATAAAAATGTTTTCATGATGAATATGAGTTGATAAATAGAGTTTTATCATCATTGAGTAATATGGATAAAATAATTCAATTATTCGAATAGTATGAATGAAGCTATCACAAAAGAGTGAAATGTGTAAATAAAGTTTCGTCATATCTTTTGACGTAGATTCTGTTGATTTCCAGAGTTCAATGGATTTAAAGAAAAATATTTGAAATCTGAATAAGATCTGATTTCCTCGGGATTAAGGAAATTAGGATCTCTCTCATTAATTGTAGAAATCTCCCTTGATTTCTTTATCGGTTAATTCACTATAAATTAACTTCTTCCGTTCCATTATTTTTACCACTCCTATACTTTCTTTCTTAGTTCGTACATCCAAAAGATTGTGAAAATGCTTAATCCCGTTCTAATCCTTGATATTTTCCTAATTATCATTTCCGTCATCCTTCTTTTCAATCTTCCACCAGAAAAATCTATTTACTTTTACTATTACCTTGGGGGTGATACTATTCTTAATTCTACCGTGTCTTTATATTGCTATTTGTATTAATATCTACGGTTTATAACCTCAGTGTTGTTATTTGGCTTTATATTTTCTCTTATATTTTGGAGATCTTTGCCTTTTTATTCTCCTCTCGACCTCTAGTAAAGCGAGTAATGGTGCAGAATTCGTAAGTATGGAGTTTCGGATGAACATCATGTTCTAAATAAGGAAGAACGTATTAGCACGAATTAATTTGTCAAATTACCAGGATCACTGAGAATAGAACTATCAAGAATATATTTCCTTGATATGTTTAGAAGTTAAGTAGAATGAAAGAGTTATGTAACATGGCACATGATGACGTTATGATCTGTGAATCATCACGTTCCATTAGAAACTCAACATAACTTACTGTAATATAATCACGTTGATCAAGTGTCATTATATTATACTAACTCATGCTTCAGTTCCCAACACTACTTCAAAAACATTCATATTTTAAATTCGAAATTTTCAGAATTTAGAAACTAAAACAGTTTCTTTTCTGATGTAACACTGATATCGCGAAGAGATAAATGATTTCAGATAAGAATTAGTTATGAAAATATCTTTAGAAATATCGAGGATATTTATAATGAAAGATACGATGATATCTTAGAATTTCTAATATCAAAGGATGATGAAGAAGATTTGTCCGTAAGAGTTTAGAGTCAGGAGCAAGGTATTCGTTAATGACTTCAGTAGATACTGAATCATTTGGATTTTCCTGAAGTCAATTTTAGTCTTTGTGATTTGTCCACAGCCTCCTTCATAGTTTGCTCAATCTGTTTTGCAGTTCCAAACCTTCTCTTTTTCTGAGCTTTACCAACACATTATTTTTATCATCAAACTTTTGGCTGTTAAGGTCGTTTACGGTTGTCTACAGTTTTTGCTGCTTCATTCAGCTTTTCAATATTTCAAGTATTGATTCATAAATTGGAGTGCGTATCAGAATTTTAGAATGGAAGATCATAGTTCAAAGAGATAAATGTTATATGTATACTTATAATTGTTGATGTAGGCATACTGCGAGATTTCAAAATACCGATTGCTGATTCTCGGTAACTGGTATGGCTATTCTTGTTACAAGATGCGAATGAGTATATGATAGGGTTTTAATGGGTAGATATAATGGTTTTTCGGAGAGACTCAAGCCAATGAGTAATGAAGTTGTTGGTACGTTTACTGCTAATGTGATGGAATATAAATGGTTCCCCGGTAATGATGACGAAAGGCATACTTATACATCCAGGTTATAATAAGGCTAATCTAAGTGGAAGTCGAATTTAATTTGTTGAAGCTGTGACAAAATTGGCTAATTTGGAGAGGGATTGTAAAGTTATTTTTGGTAATAACAACACCCAAGGAGCTAGCACAGATACGCATTAAACGTTTACTCAGGTTCCGAGTGTTTCCAGGTGCATAACTATATGCATCAATCTTTTCTTCCGTAGATGAAGTGCGATTGGTTTATCCTCTCGATTGAGGTATTTTCAAGAATCATGAAAGGTTTGAACGCAGATTGAAATCGTCAAGATATTAATGAGGTTTAAGATAAAATCGAGTGGTAAACTTGAAGACATGTTTAGTTTCATATGTTATAATCAATATTTTAATTCATTTTAATTGTCCAATGTTAATAGTCCACAGTTGATAGTCCACAGTTAGCAATTCAATAATTCATATATAGTTTATTATATTATATTCGAATTAATTAATACGTATTCGTGACCCATTGTATACATGTCTCAGACTCGATCACAACTCAAAGTATATATATTATTATAGAATCAACCTCAACCCTGTATAGCTAACTCCAGCATTACTGCATATAGAATGTCTATGGTTATTTCAAATAATATATATAGATGCGTCGATATGATATGTCAAAACCTTGTATACGTGTCCCATATTTAAAGTGCGTAAAATAAATAACAGAAATTAAATGACGATAAATAAAATTGCGAGAATTTAAATTGCGATAAATAAATTAAGATAATTAAATTGCGATAAATAAATTGTGATAAATAAAATGTAATATGGAATTAATCAGTTAGCTAGGAACAGTTAGCGTTGATTCTTATCAAAATTCTTCTCATAATTAAATTGTTTGTTTCTAACAAGTTTTATTTTTGTCCAATGTTTTCTTCATTATGCCACTTGTTGGATTCTGGTAAGTCAAAATTCAAATATAAAATTGAATGAAAATGGTTATTTTGCGGTGAACGAATACGTATATCTGTGGATGTAAGTAGGATAGTAAATGACTGTTGAATCATATTCGAAGAATGTACAGTGTAACCTATTAATGTGAAATCTAAATATTTCTCGGGTATTATGAAAGGACCCGTCCTAATCCACCTGGACGAAGTCATCAACATTTGGTCCCATTGCGATGATCGACTCCAAGTAATGTCCTTAAATTGAGCAAATGCACAGCGGAAGACTTAATTTGTACATGAGAATATCATGCTTTAAAACGTCAACATAAAGTTGGTGAGACATAGGTTTAAGTGCTAGCAGTGTTATTAATATAGTACTTTTACTTAAAATAATACTTTTCATAGTAATTCTAACAATAATAATATTAATAATAGTAATAATAATAATAATAATAATAATAATAATAATAATAATAATAATAATAATAATAATAATAATAATAATAATAATAATAATAATAATAATAATAATAATAATAATAAAGAAGACTACCTTTAAAGCCTCAAAAAGAATTAATAATCCACCCAAGCCGAGACTCGAACTCGTGACCTCTCGCTCACCCAATCCAACAACTAACCATTCCTCTATTTCTATTTATCTGCTATAACCCGTACCCAATTATTTTTAAACTAATTATATTCCAGTTCTACTTCTTCTGTCCAATATACGAGTGACTAAATTAAATCATTGATCAAAACAGAAAAACGAGAGGATACAGTTTGGATTTAGAAACGAAATAGAAATATCAAATAAGAGGGATACATTGATTAATAGAAAGAGAAAAAAAATATAAATAAAAAAAAACGGCTGTACAGCCTTTACGAAGAACACATGGACTTGAATCTCAATTTTTAATCCCAGACATTTTTAGATGATGTTTACAAAACGGAAAGTGTGTTAAATGATTCGTATAAACTTTATAGATCATCAATTTCAATAGAACCAACCATTAAAACTTCAATTTGATCCTAGATCGTTCGATTGACTTTTTATATTAAGAACTTTGACCTAAAATTTCATACTCGTTTTAAGGAATTGAAACTTCAAACTTTACAAAAAGATTGCTTAGAGTTACCCTAACAAAACTACATTAATACATTTTGAAAATTCGAACGAATTAAACCTTTTTAAGAAAATAAAACGCGAACAGTGGTTTAACCGGGTTTCTTTCTGTTTTTGGGGTTTTCAATTCAATAATATGGATTACTCAAAATTGATATCTGGTAAAAATGATAAACGATTTGAATGATTTAAACCATAATTCGTTTCTTAAATACAGAAAGGTGATCGACAGGAGTACTTAAGCAGGAAGAAAAAAAATAAAAAATAAAAAATAAATCAGAAAGGGACTCCTCACTTAATCAGATAAGTTTAAAGAAAACTTAGAATCAATTTATAACAAAATTTGGATTCTGCTGCCTTAAAATCGACAGATATACCAATCAACCAGACAAATTAAACAGAACCATTTTTAACTTGATACAGAATATATAAATATCAGTATTTATATACGGGGTATACTTGTATTTACATGTATATACGGAGTATATATGTATTTACCTATATTTACCTATATATTATATTAAATTCTATAATATAAATTATTGATATAAATTTATTAATAAAATTTATTAGTATTATTAATTTTAATAAGAATACTAATAGTAATAATGGAATTAATAATAATAATAATAATATTAATAATAGTATCAATAATAATAACAATATTACCAATAATTATTAATATTACAAATGATAACAATAATATTAGTAAAATAATATTTATAACAATTTAAGTGTATCAAATCTTATATCTATATATTATAATTTCAATGGTACTAATAATACTGATATATATGTTAATGTTAATATTTATTTTTATAAATATATTAATCTAATGATTATATTGTATATATATATTTATATTTACATTCATATTTACACACAATTGTTCATGAATCGTCGAGCATAGTCAAAGAGTAATTGATTACATGAATAGATTTTAAAACTTTCAAGACTCAATATTACAGATTTTGCTTATCGTGTCGGAAACATATAGAGATTAAGGTTTAAATTTGATCGGAAATTTTCGGGTCATTACAGTGCTTACCCGTTAAAGAAATTTCGTCCTCGAAATTTGATAGAGGTCGTCATGGCTAATAATAAAAATGTTTTCATGACAAATATGAGTTGATGAATAGAGTTTTATCATTTTGATTAATATAAATAAATCAATTTGATTACTCGAAGAGTACGAATGAAGCTATCACTAAATAGTGAAAGGAGAGAGACAAGTTTCATCATAACCTTTGATTAGTCATGATTGAATTTCAGAATTCAAGGAATTTAGAAAAAATCTTCGTAATAAGATTTGATCTTTCAATGGTTAAGAAAATCAGTATCTTCTTTAATTAAATGCAATAATCTGTTCCGATTTCTCTGTCGGATATATTGCTATAAATCCACCCCCTTCACTTCCCTATTTCCATATCTCACATCTTCTATTCTTTCTCCCTCAATTCATACCTTAAAGTATTCTTCAAAATGCTCCATCCCGTTCTAATTCTTGTTATACTTCTAACTTTCATATATTTCATTCTTCTCTTTCATCTACCGCCAGAAGAATCTATTTTACTTCTATTATTTCCTTGGAATTATAATGTTTTTAATTCTCCCGTGTCTTTACGTTGCAATACGTATTGATATACACGGTTGAAATTTCTGGGTGGTTGTTGGGTTTTATATCTTCCCTTATACTTCGATGTCCCTGCTTCTGTCTTCTATAATTATTGTCATCCACAGTTAATACTCCCTCCTATTTGCTGTGGTTTATGCTCCTATTCTATTTCGGAGCCTCATTCTTTCGTTTCCTTTTCTTGCGACTAAGCATTTCTTGTAATGGTCCGGAATTCATACATATGGATTCGGAATGAACATAGTTTACGTGTTAAGAGAGGAATAGTAATGGCACGATCTTGATTTGTCAAATTACCAGAATTCAGGAGAAAAGATAGAACTATCAGGAAGATATGTTCTTGATATGTCTGGAGATTAGGTAGAATGTAAGAGTCGTGTAACATGGCACATGATGATGGTACTGTGAATCATCACATTCCATTAGAAACTCAACATGACTTACTGTAATATAATGACGTTGTTCAAGTGTCATTATATTATACTAATTCATGCTTCAGTTCCCAACACTACTTCAAAAACATTCATACTTCAATTTCGAAGGTTTCAGATTTTAGAAACTAACATAGTTTCTTTTATATTGAATCACAAGTATTGCGAAGAGATAAATGATTTCGGATAAGAATACTTATGAAAATATTTTCCGAAATATCGAGGATATTTATAATGAGAGATACGATGATATCTTAGAATGTTCAAAATATGATGATGATGAAGAATATTTGTTTGTGAAGGTTTAGAATAAGAAGTAAGGTTCTTACTAACGGTTTCAGTGGACACTGAATCACTTGAATCCTTTGGAGGTGAGTTTAATCTTTGTGATTTATCTACAGCCTCCTTCATACTTTGCTCAATCCGTTTTCCAGTTCCAAACCTTCTTTTTTTCTAAGCTTTACCAACACGCTATACTTTATCGTCAACTTTTAACTTGTTAAAGTCGTTTACAGTTTTTGCTGCTTCATCAGCATTTCAAGAACTAGTCCGTAGTTCAGGGTGTTTTTTCAAAAACTTCACATTCGAAGTATGTAAATCTTGGAGATAGACGTTATATGTATATATAACTATTGAAGTAGGAACGCTACGAAATTTCAAAATACTGATTGCTGATCTTCAGTAATTGTTATAACCATTCTTATTGCAAGACGCAGATGAGTAAGAGATGGGATTCCAATGAATAAGTATAGTGATTTTTCGGAGAGGGTTAACTCAAAGGTTGATGAAATTGTCTATAAGTTTACTGCTAATGTGACGAGATATGAAAGGTTTCCCAGTAACAATGATGAAGGGATAACGTATCTATCGAGATTATAATAAGGCTAGTCCGATTGAAAAAAAAAATCTAAGTTGAGTTGTTGGAGCTGTGACAAATCTGGCCACTTTGAAAACAAAATCGTAAGGTTGTTTTTGCTAATAAATGATAAAGAATTCGACGCGGTACTATGACTTTGGGTTCAAGAGTTTTTCAGGTGCATAACTATATTCATAAATCTTTTCTTCCGTAGATGAAGTGCGATTGGTTCAACCTCTCGATTGAGGGGTTTCCAAAAATCATGAAAGGTTTGAATGCAGATTGGAATCGTCAAGGTACAATTGAGGTTTAAGATGAAATCAAGTGGCAAACTTGAAGAATTGTTCAGTTTCATATGTTATAATCGATATTTTAATTCATTTTGATTGTCCAAAGTTAGTAGTCCAATAGTCCAATAGTCCAATAGTTCATATATAGTTTAATATATAACATTCGAATTAATTAATACGTATCGTGACCCGTGTACCGGTCTCAGTATTGATCACAACTCAAACTATATATATATTTTGGAATCAACCTCAACCCTGTATAGCTAACTCCGTCATTTGCATATAGAGTGTCTATGGTTGTTCCAAGATAGGTATATAGATGGGTCAATATGATATGTCGAAACCTTGTATACGTGTCCAATTATTTAAAGTGCGTAAAATAAATACAGAAATTAAATAACGATAAATTAAATTGCAATAAATAAAATGTAATACGGAATTAACAGTTAGCTGAGAACAGTTAGCTAGGATTTTGTCAGCATGGATTCTTAACAAATTCATCGTAGTTAATTTGTTTGTTTCTAACAAATTTTATTTTGTCCAATGTTTTCTTCATTATGCCACTTGTTGAATTTTGATAGGTCAAAATCCAAATATGAAATTTGAATAAAAATGGTTATTCTGCGGTGAACGGATTCGTATCTTGTGGATGTAAGTAGGATAGTAAATGACCGTTGAATCAGATTCGAAGAATGTACAGTGTAACTTATTACTGTGAAATCTAAATATTCCTCGAGTATTACCTACCCGTTAAAATATTTTCATCATTAACAGTTTGTACGAAAGAATTTTTAATCACAATATTTATGAAAAAATATATACATGTATATTTTCTTCAGATGTAATTATGGATTTAATGAGTCAACAAGATATTAAACTCATTTGATTTATCGTTAGTACTAGATTACATGTTCTCTAGAACATTAGAGATTACATAATCGCCATGTCAAACGAAGATAAATGAGGTAGAACGTTACGTAAAGCGAAGATAATCGATGTAGAACGATATGTAGAACGAGGATCATACTTGAAGTACAGATGGTGATACCGTTGATGCCGGTGATGCTGCTGATGCTTAAGGTATTGAGGTTTGCGATGTGGATGTTACTGGTGGTATTGATTATGCTGCGGGTGCTGCTGATGGTGTTTGTAATCCTTGCACCATAATCTCCAAAGCCGTCATGCGAGCGCGAAGTTCGTTAACTTCTGTTAGTACCCCGGGATGATTGACGGTTGGAGCGAGCGGGTGAATAAGATTCGAAATGTGGGATAGTATATAATCGTGATGAGATACTCTAGAAATGAGAGAGGAAATGGTGTTTCGAATAGGTTCACCGGTAAGTGCTTCAGGTTCATCGCCAAGAGGGCAATTTGGTGGATGAAAGGGATCGCCTTCTTCTTGTCTCCAGTGATTTAGTATATTACGAATCCATCAGATGAATTAGGGATGGATGATTGGTTGGTTTATTCTAGTTACGCTGCTTTCGGAGCTTAGGTGAACATCTATGTTGGAATAGCTGTTGGGTTCCGAAGAACTTGAACTAATGACGAGTTCCATTTCGTACTATTGAGTAAGAGGTCCTCGATGTGAAATAATTTTCGGATATCAGATGATATTCTAACTATATAGGATATCTATATATATAATACTAAAGATTTCGTAGACTACAAAGGAATTTACGGCATATGTCAGGCAAGTCTACAGATGCGCTAAGATATGAATTATCAGATACGCTAAGATATGAATTTTGTCTATACACTATCAATGCAGTAAGTGCAGTAAGACGTGTCTAGACTTATGAATGATAAGCAGGCAATTTCCTAAGGATGATAAGTAGATGATTTCCATATAGAAATGATAAGCAAAACTTTTGACATGCAAACACGGTCGAAGTCCAGACTCACTAATGCATCCTAACAACTTATCAGTTAGACACACTAATGCAGACCTGGTTCGCTAAGACCACTGCTCTGATACCAACTGAAAGGACCCGTCCTAATCCACCTGGACAAAGTCATCAACATTTGGTCCCATTGCGATGATCGACTCCAAGTAATGTCCTTAAATTGAGCAAATGCACAGCGGAAGACTTAATTCGTACATGAGAATATCATGCTTTAAAACGTTAATATAAAGTTGGTGAGATATAGGTTTAAGTGCTAGCAGTGTTATAAATATAGTACTTTTACTTAAAATAATACTTTTCATAGTAATTCTAACAATAATAATATTAATAATAGTAATAATAATAATAATAATAATAATAATAATAATAATAATAATAATAATAATAATAATAATAATAATAATAATAATAATAATAATAATAATAATAATAATAATAATAATAATAATAATAATAATAAAGAAGACTACCTTTAAAGCCTAAAAAAGAATTAATAATCCACCCAAGCCGAGACTTGAACTCGTGACCGCTCACTCACCCAATCCAACAACTAACCATTCCTCTATTTCTATTTATCTGCTATAACCCGTACCCAATTATTTTTAAACTAATTATATTCCTGTTCTACTTCTTATGTCCAATATTCGAGTGACTAAATTAAATCATTGATCAAAACAGCAAAACGAGAGGATACAGTTTGGATTTAGAAACGAAACAGAAATATCAAATAAGAGGGATACATTGATTAACAGAAAGAGAAAAAAAATATAAATAAATAAAAAACGGCTGTACAGCCTTTACGAAGAACACATGGACTTGAATCTCAATTTTTAATCCCAGACATTTTTAGATGATGTTTACAAAACGGAAAGTGTGTTAAATGATTCGTATAAACTTTATAGATCATCAATTTCAATAGAACCGACCATTAAAACTTTAATTTGATCCTAGATCGTTCGGTTGACTTTTTATATTAAGAACTTTGACCTAAAATTTCATACTCGTTTTAAGGAATTGAAACTTCAAACTTTACAAAAAGATTGCTTAGAGTTAACCTAACAAAACTACATTAATACATTTTGAAAATTCGAACGAATTAAACCTTTTTAAGAAAATAAAACGCGAACAGTGGTTTAACCGGGTTTCTTTCTGTTTTTGGGGTTTTCAATTCAATAATATGGATTACTCGAAATTGATATCTGGTAAAAATGATAAATGATTTGAATGATTTAAACCATAATTCATTTCTTAAATACAGAAAGGTGATCGACAGGAGTACTTAAGCAGGAAGAAAAAAATAAAAAATAAAAAATAAATCAGAAAGAGACTCCTCACTTAATCAGATAAGTTTAAAGAAAACTTGGAATCAATTTATAACAAAATTTGGATTCTGCTGCCTTGAAATCGACAGATATACCAATCAACCAGACAAATTAAACAGAACTATTTTTAACTTGATACAGAATATATAAATACCAGTATTTATATACGGGGTATACCTGTATTTACATGTATATACGGAGTATATATGTATTTACCTATATTTACCTATATATTATATTAAATTCTATAATATAAATTATTGATATAAATTTATTAATAAAATTTATTAGTATTATTAATTTTAATAAGAATACTAATAGTAATAATGGAATTAATAATAATAATAATATTAATAATAGTATCAATAATAATAAAAATATTACCAATAATTATTAATATTACAAACGATAACAATAATATTAGTAAAATAATATTTATAACAATTTAAGATTATCAAATCTTATATCTATATATTATAATTTCAATGGTACTAATAATACTGATATATATGTTAATGTTAATATTTATTTTTATAAATATATTAATCTAATGATTATATTGTATATATATATATATTTATATTTACATACATATTTACACACAATTGTTCGTGAATCGTCGAGCATAGTCAAAGAGTAATTGATTACATGAATAGATTTTAAAACTTTCGAGACTCAATATTACAGATTTTGCTTATCGTGTCGGAAACATATAGAGATTAAGGTTTAAATTTGATCAGAAATTTCCGGGTCATTACATATTACCCACCCATTAAAATATTTTCACCATTAATCGTTTGTACAAAAGAATTTTTAATTACAATCTTTATGAAAATATGCTTACATATATATTCTCTTCAGATGTAATCATGGATTTAATGAGTCAATATGATTTTAAACTCATTTGATTTACCGTTAGAACAAGAATATATAATCTCTAGAACATTAGAGATTACATAATCGTCATGTCGTACGAAGATAAATGATGTAGAACGTCATGTAGAACGATGATTATGCTCGAGGTATAGATTGCGATGTTGAGGCATGGATTGTTGATGGTACTGGTGCTGTTATTGATGGTACTGTTGGTGCCGGTGATGTTGTTGAAGCTGGTAAATTTTGCACCATATTCTCCAGATTGATTACTCGAGCGCGAAGTTCGTTGACTTCTTCTATTATTCCGGGATGATTGTCGGTCTGAACGAGCGGATGAATAAGGTTTAGAATTGTGGATAGAATATAATCGTGTCGAGCTACTCTAGAATGAGGCTGAAAATGGTGTTTCGGATAGGTTCGCCGGTAAGTACTTCAGATTCTTCACTAAGAGGGAACTGTGGTGGATGAAAGGGATCGCCTTCTTCTTGTCTCCAATAATTAAGTAGGCTATGAACCCACCAGATGAATTGGGGATGGATGATTGGTTGATTCATTCTGGTAACGCTGCCTCCAGAGCTTAGGTGAACGTCCATGTCGGAATAGCTGTCGGATTCCGAAGAACTTGAGCTAGTGGCGAGTTCCATTTCGTACGATTGAGTAAAGGATTTTTCGATAGGAAATAATTTCCCGCTATTGGATGGTATTCTAATTACATAGAATATCTATATATATAGAGCAAAAGATTTTGTAGATTACGGAAAAAATTTCGAAAGCTGTCAGGCAAAGGTAGCAGTAACAAATACGATAAGATATAAATTAGCAGATATGATAAGATATGAATTTCGTCTATACACTATTCATGCAATCAATGCAGTAAGATGTGTCGAGACTAAGAATGATTAGCAGGAAATTTTCGACACGAAATGATAAGCAAAACTTTTGACATGCAGACACGGTCGAAGTCCAGACGCACTAATGCATCTAAGCAACTATCAATTAGACACACTAATGCAAGACCTGGTTCGCTAAGACCACCGCTCTGATACCACATGTCGTGACCCGTCCAAATCCACCTGGATGAATACATTACATTTGGTTACATCGCGAGGTACTTGACCTCTATATGATACATTTTACAAACATTGCATTCGTTTTTAAAAATTGATGGCATGTATACCATTTCATAATATATCCAACTATAATTGACTTAATAATAATCTTGATGAACTCAACGACTCGAATGCAACGTCTTTTGAAATATGTCATGAATGACTCCAAGTAATATCTCTAAAATGAGCAAATACACAGCGGAAGATTTTTTCATACCTGAGAATAAACGTGCTTTAAAGTGTCAACCAAAAGGTTGCTGAGTTCATTAGTTTATCATAATCGATCATTTCCATAATTTTAATAGACCACAAGATCCTCATTTTTCATAAATATCATTACACTCGCAAGTGTATAAAATCCATTCGTATGATGAACACCTGGTAACCGACATTAACATAATGCATATAGAATATCCCCCGCATACTCGCAAGTATGCCATAAATATTGGCAATCGCAATTACCATTTAAATCGAAGTACTAAAGCATTCCAAATTCCAGAATGGGGTTTGTTAGGCCCATAGATCTATCTTTAGGATTCGCTTCAATTATGGGCCATTTCCCTAATTCTTAGGTTACCAGACTTGAAGGGGCAATATTCGGTTTAATAATCAAACCATACAATGTAGTTTTAAGTACTTGTGTCTATTTTGTAAAACATTTATAAAAGCAGCGCATGTATTCTCAGTCTCAAAAATATATATTATAAAAGCATTTAAAAAGGGAGCAAATGAAACTCACAATACTGTATTTCGTAGTAAAAATACATATGACGTCATTGAACAAGTTAAGGGTTGGCCTCGGATTTACGAACCTATATAAATTATTATATATCAAATAATATTAACACTAAAGAAATATATATATTTTATAATGTATTAAGGTTAATATCTTTATATAAAATTTTGTTGTTACTTATAATACGTTATATGATATATAATTTAATTAATAGTATATTAATATAAATAATATTATATTAGTTAAAACTTAATATTAAGTAATATTAGTATACTTGTAATAAATATATTTTTATATAGATTTCATTTGTTTGCAAAATAATAGTTATAATAATACTTAGAATAAGAATAATAATTATAATAATAATAATGATAGTAAAAATAATATAGTTATTATAATACTAATAGTGATAATACTAATAAAGATAATAATAACAATAATATTAAAAATAATGATAATAATAGTAATAATGATAACAATAATATTAATAATGATAATAATAATAGTGTTAATAATAACAATAATAATTATAATACTTATGATAATATTGATAAAATTAATAATAGTAACAATAATAATAACTCTTATAATAATAATAATAATAATAATAATAATAATAATAATAATAATAATAATAATAATAATAATAATAATAATAATAATAAGTAAAAGGTAAACTACCTCAAAGAATAAGTTCCAAAAATAAGTACCCTTGCCCGGGCTCGAACTCGCGACCTCTCGCCCACCCAAAGACACCCCTAACCATTACACTATCTTCGTTTTTCTGTTTTAAACTGCACGAATATTTCTTTAACATATGTACCCGTTTTATCAAACTCATTATCATCAAACAATTATTATTATCATCATTGTTATCCTAATCATTATCATATTACCATTATCATCATCATCAACTTAACATCATCTAACAATTATCATTATTATCAATATCATCATCCTTTGTCACATATTCCTTTCATCAATAAACCACCATTCATTATCTTCTTTAAACATGTCGTTTGCGAATTCAAGATCAACATGAGTGTTCGGTTTTTGGCTTAGATGCTCGAATGGAAACAGGGACGGTTTACTTGCCAGCCCAACAAAGTCCATATAGCATATTCATTTAAAACATGAATGGCCCAAGTGGCCCGATAATTAACTATAGATCATGGCAAAAAAACATGTGTTAAATTTAATTGATCGTGATATTAGTGGGGGCGGGGTTATCTGCAAACGTATCATCATCATTCCATTACTTATGTTTCTTCCTTCTTCATGATTACATATCATCACCATCGTTGTATAACCAAAATAGAAAACGTAGCAGCGGCAACACCAACAGCTCATCATCATCATTATATCATTGTACTGTTCATCGTCGTCTTCGCTTGCCAAAACAGAAGCGTACTGCAGCTGTTCATCATTATGATCATTGTATCATCGTTGTTGGTCTTTAGATGGAACAGAATATAGTAGCAACATAGTGGTTTTTTACGGTGGGTTGTGGTGGTTTCATCGTGAGCGAAAAACAGAAAAATAAGCAGTAGCAAAAAGCTGTAAAAACAGAAAATAAGTAGCGGTTGTGTTCCTGATGATGAAAAATGTAGGATGGCGGGTGGTGGCTGTCGTGATGACTCGAGTAATAGGGAAGCAACGAGTATGCAGTTCGTGATGGTGGTATTGGTTCGAAGAACAATGACTTGGAACAGCTTATATGGCAGCAGCAGAATGCGTACAGCAGAAACTTATCAAGGTACATCAGTAGTTTGAAAACAATTTGCAGGTGGTGTGGTGTTTCCACGAAGATTTGTAGGTTTGTGTTGAGGTTGGTGTCGTCTAGAATCAAAACTGAAACTTGAGTTTATTGGTGGGGTTCATGGTGGAGATGGCCAGTGGTTTTGGTTTTGTGTTAGAGTGTGTCTAAGTCTTGTGTAAGAATATATATATTTTATATATAATCATGTGTATATAGAATATATATAATATAGAAACAAAATATATAGCAAGTGGTGTGTGATAATGCACGTATGAATGTATATCTATATGATTAGATGGTGGGACAACAAAGACAAAAACAGTATTCAATGATATTAAGTCTTGGTTGACGGATCCATTTTTAGTAGAAATATATATTTAATAATAATAAATGTGTGATTAAGTAGCCGTCGTCTTTCACGGACTGAAATTCGTGCTCCGTTGTTAAACAGTGGTGGATAAAAGTGTTCAGAAAAATCCCATATTTTTAAATTATCTATATCTATTTATTTTGGTCATTATGGTATAAAATTCGATCATTAACTATTAAATAAAAATTACATCAACTGCCCCTCTCATTTATGGGTGAAATATAAAAAGTTCTAAATTTAGCAAACAGCTCCTAAATACATTTTTAATAAGTCTAAACTTTATAGAATCCATTTTCGGATCACCGTTTATTTTTAAAATAATATTAGTTCGTATTTTACTCATGTAATATCCATAGAATGGCAATTGAGTGTAACAATCGTTTACTGAATAGATTCAAAATCACAAAATATATATTTAATATTCTTTATATATATATATATATATATATATATATATATATATATAGATTTATATATGTTTTTAAATAATAATTACCATAATATCATTTTTATTTTATTTTACGTAATTACTTTTAATAAGAACAACATATAATATTTCAAATTATATTTCAAATTAATATATATATATATATATATATATATATATATATATATATATATATATATACACCCATATCTATCT
The DNA here is from genome assembly GCF_046630445.1 of Rutidosis leptorrhynchoides. Taxonomy (NCBI): domain Eukaryota; kingdom Viridiplantae; phylum Streptophyta; class Magnoliopsida; order Asterales; family Asteraceae; genus Rutidosis; species Rutidosis leptorrhynchoides. The sequence continues at coordinate 152,214,672 of NC_092338.1, read as the reverse complement.
ACAATTAAAGGTTCGTGAATCGTCGAAAATAGTCGAAAGTCAAATGAATATATGAAACAGTTCAAACTTTTTGAGACTTAACCTTACAGACTTTGCTTATCGTGTGGGAATCATATAAAGATTTAGTTTAAATTTGGTCGGAAATTTTCGGGTCGTCACATGGCTTATTTGTGCAACCTAATTGCGCAGTTCTTTTCATAGCACTTTGCATGCGACAACATGTACATTTGCACCATGGCGGCTCCGCATAAGTCCATGGTTGCAAAATTATTCGTGAGTTGTGCAACACTTTTCATGAGTTGCGCGCAATTTTCCTTTGCACCATGGCGGCTCCGCGTAAGGCCATGGTCACAAGATTATTTGTGCGTTGCACAACATTTTACATGTGTTGTGCGCACTTTTCCTTTGCACCATGGCAGCTCCGTGTAAGGCCATGGTTGCATGATTTTTTGTGCATTGCGCAACACTTTGAATGTGTTGTACGCACTTTGCATTTGCACCATAGTGGCTCCGCGTAAGGCCATGGTTGCGGTGTTTTGCATAGTTTCTTTTGGGTACTATATCTTGTACATTTCCATTACTTTACAATGGTAAATCGTAGAATTTTAATTCTTGTGCCATACAAGTTCATCGCTCCCAAAGGTGGTGTTAACTTAATGTTGGATTTCAACACCACTAAATACTTTAGTAGTATTGAAATGGGGGCTAGCATTGTGCTAGGTTAGTAGTGGGAAAGATGTGTTCCATTGTCATGTGCGGCCGTACAGCTTATTTTTGGTGGCCAGTTGCACAATATGTGTTCTTAGGAATATCTCCCCTTTGGGAGGAGCATCATTATGCCTATATATAACACCGGGTCGCTCCCGTTTCATGTTTCGTTGTGTCGTCGTTGACTATACTAGTTTGTCAAAATTGACGCACTTCATTACGTTCTGTATGGTAAAGGCATAGAGTTATGATGCAAATATTCCGCAACACGCTTCAACAATACACGGTATCTTTCCATACTACTTTTACGCTTTGAATGTCACTTTTGGCATTAGTCCCGCATAGCACCATTCGCACTTCTCGCGATTCTATTGTACGTTGTACATGCTTAGATCAACCTTACATTGCCTCAGCGGCTCCGCAAAAGCCCATGGCTGTAATTTGTTCGTGCGAGTTGCAATACGCAACACATTGCACACTTTTCTTAGAGTCATGTTGGCTCCTCGTAAGTCCATGACCGCAGTTTCTGTGATCCACGCATATTGTGCCATGGTGGCCTCGCATAAGCCCGTGGCCGCAGTTTTACTTCGCGCACCTTGCATAGTTCTTTGAGCAGTTATTTGTGCAGGGTCTTTTGTACAACGCAATGCGCGCTCTTTTCTATGCCCCTTTTGCGCGCCCATTCGAGCGTAGTTATTTATGTAATGCTTTGCGCAGTTCTTTTCTATTAGAATTTCTATGCGCGTTTATGTATCACCCTTGAAGACGGTGTCAATTTGATGTTGGATTTCAACACCACAAAATACTTAGTAGTATTGAAATGTGGGCTACCAGGATATATGGATATATGGCTTTAACTGATAGGGAAGATTTGTTTCCATTGGCGGCGACCCTAAGCCTAAAACACTTTTACGCATTTTGTATTGTGCCATAGGGGCTCCACGTAAGACCATGGTCACAAGATTATTCGTGCATTGCGCAACGCTTTACATGTGTTGCAGGCACTTTACTTTCAGCCATGGCGGCATTTCATTTGTGCATTTCACACGTTTCTTGACCATGGTGGCTCTGAATAAACCCATGGAAGCATCACATTTGGCATGCGACGACATTAAAGAGATGTAATATATAGCTAGTTGGACTTGATCACCCAAATTTTTAGCTTATGTTCCTTATGATCACGATGCACCTCTTCTTCATATGGCTTCTCGCCTACTTCCTTGCCTACAATCATCTTCACGATTGGTTTTTGGGTTTTAACCGTATGATTAACTGTATGAGTTTTCCCGGTTTGTCACATGATTACAATCATTCGACGAAGGACGCGATGTTAGGTAGATTATGCTCTATCGAATCAATAGTCGAGTTACAAAAACCATCATCAACATTCATTCATTCGTGGTTAAGGTTAACAGGTCAGTCTCTTATGACGGTAACCTACAACCTTCACGGGGGCCATCGGTCAACGAACGTTATCGATGGTGGACTTAACATTTAACCACCCCCAACGATATCATCATATCGATCTGGGTTATTCACGGTAGCCGAACCGGAGAGTTAAATTCTAAGATCCTAAACCCCACATTACTCGCAATCCCGCTAGGATTGTACGGTTTACGAACCGAAGAGTGGAATTCTATTGTCCTCAAAATTCTATTGTTCATGGCAAGATTAAACGTGTCGCGGATATAATAACTTTCAAATGCCAATAAATCTCTCGCACATATTTTATCAATAGTTTATTGTGCGGTTCCTGCCTACTTAAGGGGTGTCCTCTAGCCCCCGTGCGGCAGAAACCTGTTTGGTTACAAGGCTAGAATATAAAGGCAGGTGAAGGGCATTGGGTTTCCCCTAGCCAAGCACCACACAGACTAGAAGGCTACCAAGTCGACTTAAAATACGAGCATTGGTTTGCTTGTACACATTAAATTATCCTAAGTATTGGTTTACTTGGGGAAACTCTTAAGTATAAAAACATTGGTTTGTTTTTAGTTAGCATTGCCTTACCACACAACTAAGTGCACCCCTAGTACGTGACAGAGCAAGTGATGCTGCAACTTATGAGTATAAACTTTTTTCGTGAGGACTCGCACACAGGCTTTTTGTTAAAATATTGGTTTATTTTACGCAGCGCCCGAAATTGTGCATAAGTTTTGGTTAACTTATGCACACATTGTAGGAATTGTCTTAATTCGCGATATCAGGCAATTACAATCACATGCATACACATGCATAAAAGTCCATGATTACGCTGCGTAAGCGTATGGTTACTTGATACCCCTCACAAATATGTGGTAAGGATGACTCAATATGACTCTGAGATCGGACTCCGTGAGTTTGAGATGCCTTGTATACAACTACGAGTTCTGATCAGCTACTTGTTACATGATGTCACTTTAACGTGGTCTTATTTATAGTTCGCCATGATATGTTTGCACATTTCATATCGAACTGGGGAGAATGATGGTATACTATCAGTATCCCTTCAGTTTTGTTTTTGCTACATCGCTACTTTGTGCATTGCGGATGGTAGTGGAAGTTAGCATGCTCACATCGCTGCATTGCGTTAAACGCAAGGATTCATTGCGAGTGGTTGTGGTTAACATGCATGCGTCACATTTAGTCGTATCATGCATGATTGCAATGTGCGGGGCTGTGTCACACATAGTTATGATGTGTAGGCCGTACTGTGCAGGGTTCTACCCTACGGATCCCCGCTCACCTCATGAATGCATGGCATGCGAAATTACTACATCGCGTCATCACATTACTATGTGGATTCCTTATGCATTGGAGTTCATAATCGGTGTGGGTTATGCGACGAGTTATTTGCGGTGGCATATTCGTAACTTCGATATGACATTACTATGTCACACCGAATTTGGGGGAGTTGATGATGTGCGGAGCCTATCGGGCCGAGTAATTGGGCTTGGTCCATGGGCCGCGGTCAAGTCTCCCTCCTAAACCTTAATTCCCTCTTATAAATAGAGGGGTCACCAATCAATTAGGGCATCCAATCAACACATAATCTTCTCTAGGGTTTTTATCTACCACTCTTAGTAGGGTTTTTCCCTTCACCGCCGATCGGAGCGCCGTCCATCGACCGACGGTTAGCCCTTAGCCACCCTCCCGAGATCATTATCTCGGTTAGGGTTATCACGGTAACCTGACTGGAGGTTAACGCCGCTGAACTAATAAAACCCTCCTCTATTGCACTCAAGCGTGTTTCTATCCTAGGTGGAAATATGCTTGATCACATAGTTTGATCAGATTAATGCGGTCAGTGGTCTGAACAATATACTTGTCTTCTACTTCTTTACCAACAAAACTACATGTAAAAACTTTAATCCAATAGCAGTAATGTATACATAGATTGTATACACAATAACACAGAAATCAAAACAATACTTCTTCAATAAATCGAACCAATAACAGAATTACAGAACTATTACATCTCAAACTCTCACTTGCAATACACAATAACTATTATTCACCAAAAAAATGAATAATAAGATCAAAAGAATAAGAAACCCTAATTTGGGTATACAGTTGAAAACGAGAGCGGTAATCCAGAAAAATATGATTGAATGAGAATAATGGGAACAGAAAACCCTAGCTGCTCTATATACCCATATTTGGTCAAAATACACCAAAGCCCTTGAAGAAATAACAAAATACAAACAGGCCTTTCAAACTCTCTATCCAGCAACAAGCTCCAAGATAATCTTTCATAATCTATAGGTTCGGTCCTTGTACTTTTTATCCAAAAGCTTTTACTCTAATTCATCTACAAACCTGCACTTAAACATTTTAAGTTAGATTCACATTATGATCAAGAAAACTTGGAACAGATAAGTTACCGTTATCTTTTAATACTCCCCCACAAGCTTTACTTGAGAACACATCAAACAACTTCAATTCTCTGCACAGATTATAATGTTGACTAATAGTCAATCCTTTAGTGAATATATCAGCAATGTTTGCAGCAGAATCAACTTTCATAATTTTGATCAAACCACTTTCAACTTTCTCTCTCACAATATGCCAATCAATGTCAAAATGTTTAGTTCTCTCATGTAGAACAGGATTACCATCAATTTGAATAGCTGGTTCATTATCACAGCACAATTTGACTGGTATCAAATCTTTGACATTCAGACTAGTCAAAAGATTAACAATCCAGACCAACTCACAAGTAACAGCTGCCATAGCTCTATATTCTGCTTCAGCAGAAGATCTAGAGATGGTAGGCTGTTTCTTACTTTTCCAAGAAATCAAACTTTCACCAAGAGAAATACAGAAACCAGTAATAGATTTCCTGCCTAATAAGTTTTTACCCCAATCAGCATCAACAAAAGCATTAAGTTTAAAAGATGCACTTTTAATAATATGAATACCCATTCCTGAACAACTTTCAAGATATCTCAAAACCCTAAAAGAATATTTAAGATGTACAGGAGCAGGTGAATGCATATATTGACTCAAAATATGAACTGCATAACTGATATAAGGTCTGGTAACAGTAATATAAATCAATTTTCCCACTAACTATTGATATACAGTAATATTCTTAATGAGAGAATCTTTGGAATAATCCTTATAAGAAGTAACATTTACTTCTATAGGACTTTTAACAGGTTTGCCCAACAACCCAAAATCATTTATCAACTCTAGACAATATTTTCTTTGACTTAGACAGAGCCCTTGATCAGTAATAAGTACCTCAATGCCTAAGAAATATTTAGGATTACCAAGATCTTTAATAAACATATTACTCAAATACTTCTTAACACTATTAATCTCAGAAATATCATTTACAGTAAGAACAATGTCATCAACATACACCAATAAGATAACAATTTTGTTATCTTTATTCTTGGTATATAAAGAATAATCACATTTATTTTGAACAAAACCATTTTTAAGCAAACAATTAGAAAGCTTCTCATTCCATTTTCTAGGGGCTTGTTTAAGCCCATATAAAGATTTAATAAGTTTACAAACTTTTTTTTTCATTCTTATCATGATAACCTTGAGGTAAGGTCATGTAAACATCCTCAACTAATTCTCCATATAAAAAGGCATTATTAATGTCAAGTTGGTAAAGAGACCAACCATTGTTAATAGTCATGCACAAAATACATCTAACAGTTATCATTTTGACAACTGGAGAGAATGTTTCACCATAATCAATCCCCTCTTTATGACTATAGCCTTTGGCAACAAGCCTGGCTTTGTACCTTTCAACCTCTCTTGATGCTTTATATTTAATTTTGTATACCCATTTGTTGCCTATAGGTATTCTATCAGGAGGTAAGTTTGTAAGAACCCAAGTATAATTTCTATGAAGTGCTTCCATTTCAGCATTCATAGCATCAACCCATTTGGGATCAGTGGAAGCTTGAAAATAACTTTTTGGTTCAAAAATTTAATTTAATGAAGAGGTAAAACACAAATTTTGTTTATTTAAAAAAGAATAATCAATATAATTATTTAAACTATATTTGTGAGAAGCATTAAGAATAAAATCATCAAATCTTTTAGGGATTAACACATCTCTGGTAGACCATCTTAAAGAAGATGCAGGAGGTTCAAAGAACACATTCCCCTTAGAACTGTCATCAACACAAGGTTGATTATCAGTCTCAGACTGATTGTCATCATGTGTAGCTGTTTCGTGTTTTGTTATGGTAGATGTGCCTTCACTCTCACTACAAATATTAATAGTCTCAATACCATTATTAGACTAATTAGTAGGAGAATGTGCTCTGCTACTTGAAATAGAACTTCCACTACCATCACTATGATCATAAGTAATTCTGTCATCATTGGGCTGCAGAGATGTGTCAGGAAAGAAATTGTCATTGAAGAAGTTCAAGTGATCCACACCTGGATAAATCAATTTTTCAGTTTTAATAGACATTTTGAAAGGAAAAACATGTTCATAAAATTTAACATCCCTAGACATGGTCATAAGTTTAGAATCCAAACCATATAGTTTATAGCCCTTTTGAGTATTACTATATCCCATAAACACACATTTTTCAGACCTACTAGCAAACTTATCAGTATTATTCAAGACTTTAGCAAAACACAAACATCCAAACACTCTTAAATGATTTAAATTTAGTTTTCTACCATACACAATCTCATAAGGAGATTTACCACCCAAAACAGAAGCAGGAGTTCTGTTAATAAGATATGTGGTAGTTAAGACACATTCATTCCACACGTTGAGTGGTATCCCCCTTGAAACAAAAGTGACCTAGCAACATTTAAGAGATGTCTATGTTTTCTTTCAACCACACCATTTTGTTGTGGTGTGTAAGCACAAGATGTTTGATGAACAACACCTTTTTGTTTTAGAAAAGAGCTTAAATGATTATTAAGAAATTCAGTTCCATTATCACTTCTTACAACTTTAATAGTTTTATTAAATTGATTTTAAAATATGTTGATAAAATCAATGACATTGTCAGCACAATCACTTTTAGATCTTAATAAGTAAACCCAAATAGCTCTTGAATGATCATCTACAATAGTTAAGAAAAACTTGTAACCATCTCTACTAGTCACCCTATATGGACCCCATAAGTCTAAATATATTAGTTCACCAATATATTGAGTTTTATGATCACTTAAGTTCCCTGGTTTGTTTGGCTTTATGACAAATTTCACAGGGTTTTAACCCTTCATTGCCATAACGAAGTTTATGTTTTAAAACTTGTAACACAGGGTCAGCAGGATGACCCAGTATGTTATGCCAAGTATGTTTAGACAACATACAAACATTAACAGAACTGCAACTCAAGTTCTTACCATAGTCATCAAAAAATAAAGTCCACCAAGTTCACTACCAGTCCCCAGAGTCTTCCCCATTAATCTGCCTTGGGGTAAGTCCATAACAATTATATTCATCAAACCCAACAAACATTTTGCTATCCCTAGCAAGTTTACTTATAGACAACAGATTAACACTATATTCAGGAACCACAAGTGCATCAAAAAGAGTAACATTAGATGTTAAATCAATATCTCCAATTTTAGAAATTTTAGATGTGGTTCCATTAGGATGACACAAACCAAGATTTAAATCAGACACATGAACCACATTTTTTAAACCTTTATCATTTAAAACATAATGTTGATTAGCTCCTGAATCAATTACCCAACCAGAACCATAAAACAATGAACCAGTACCTGCCATGTTGGCTTTGGGTACATCACACAAGTTCTGCTTATTCAGCAGACTAAGTAATTGAGATATCTAATCCTGTGAAAGATACTGAGAACAGGAATCATCAGAAGCACAAGTATTTTCAGAAAAAGCCTTATTAGTTTAAGTATTAGTAGAATTATTAGCAGAATTACTAGACCAAGAATTAGTGGAGTCCATGTTATTTCTATTGTTAGACATTATTCCCTTAAAATTAGGAGGATATCCAACAACTTCATAACACGTATCCACCGTATGACCAAATTTTAGACATTTAGTACATTTAAGATTCATATTTGGATCTCTGTTGTTATTTCTTTGAAAACTGTTGTTAAAATTTGTAGAATTAGATAAAGTTTTAGAAACAAAAGCAGAATTTTGACCTTTATGATTAGAAGCAGATGAAGATCTATGTGATTCTTCTCTTGAAAGAGTTGTATAAGCAGTTTTTATGGAAGGTAATGGATCAGTGGTTAATATAATACTTCTTATTTGCTGATATTTATCATCAAGTCCCATTAAAAACGGCCACAATTTGGTCATATCATTATGGTCTTGTAACTCTTTAGCAGTTTTACATGTACACTGTGGAATATGCACATTAGACTCATATTGCTTCCATAACCCATTGAGTTTATGGTAATAATCAGACAATGGTGAACCATTTTGGGTCAATGAATTGATTTTTTGATGTAGATTGAAAACTACAGAGCCATCTACTTTATCATAAGTTTCTTTTAAATCTGTCCAAACTTCTGAATTAATTTTTTAAAAAATTTGACCAAGATAAAGTTCTTCAGAAACAGAATTTAAAATCCAGGACAATACAACTGAGTTGCATCTGTCCCATTGTTTTGCAAGAATATCATCATCTTCAGATTTTATACATGTTTTATCTATAAATCCAATTTTATTCTTGGTTTCAAGTGCTAAAGTCATAGCACTTGACCAGACTGTAATTTTAGTTTAATAGAAATCAAAGGAGTGCTACTAATATCACTAGGATGCAGATAAAGTGAATCCCCAAAATTCAACTTACTAATGAGAGTATCACTAGTATCACCCATTATAACAGATAAACAGATCAAATACAAATATTCAGATAGACAGATAGAAAAGAATATAAAGATACTATCAAGTTTTCACAAAGACAAATAAGCAGATAAGAGAACAAATAAACAGATACACAGATAAGATAAGAGAATAAGAATCAAGACAAAAGAAATACTACCAAATTTTCAAAGCCCCGCAAAAAAGAGTTAGAAGACAATTTATATATAAAGGAGAGAAGAAGCCTCACAGTGGGAGCAATAGGTTCAAAAGAAACAGAAGAAACAAGACAATAAGCAGCGGAAGAACAACTTCAGTGATTAGGGTTAGAAGAAACCCTAATTTTCCAAATACAGAGATAACATCAATTAATCTTCAGATTAACAACTGTAGCAGCCCAAAACCACTTAGATCAACCTTCGTAATCCACCGGAAGAACAGATTTCGAAGATTATAAGAATAGATCTTAAAAACCCCAAATCGATTAGAGAAACCCTAAATCAATTTGTCACCAGAAAAATCGTTGTATATGAACAATGAAGAAGATGATCAGAGATCTCTACAGCTCTGATACCATGTAAAAACTTCAATCCAATAGCAGTAATGTATACAAAGATTGTATACACAAGAACACAGAAATCAAAACAATACTTCTTCAATAAATCGAACCAATAATAGAATTACAGAACTATTAAATCTCAATCTCTCACTTGCAATACACAATAACTATTATTCATCAAAAAATGAATAATAAGATCAAAAGAATAAGAAACCCTAACAGTAATCTAGAAAAATATGATTGAATGAGAATAATGGAACAGAAAACCCTAGCTGTTCTATATACCCATATATGGTCAAAATACACCAAAGCCATTGAAGAAATAACAAAATACAAACAGGCCCTTCAAACTCTTTATCCAGCAACAAGCTCCAAGATAATCTTTCATAATCTACGAGTTCAGTCCTTGTACTTTTTGTCTAGAAGCTTTTTACTCTAATTCATCTACAAACCAGCACTTAAACATTTTAAGTTAGATTCAGATAAATTACCTTTATCTTTTAATACTACACAACTAGGTAACATTCAATGTAAATAATGAATACAACACAAAAATTACTTGACCATACATAGCTTTATTGTAATGAAAAAGATATATGCATATGTAACAAATAATCACTCAAATTTAATTTTGATACCTAATAATTAAGGGGAGTGATATGTACATGTGAGGATCGCTCCAAATCCATCTGTACGAACACATCATTCATTGATTTCATTGCGAGGTATTTGACCTCTATATGATACGTTTTGTAAACATTGCATTCTTTTGAAAAGGCACACCATAAATGAATATTTAAATCAAAGGTTTTCGACATCTGATGATTTGTACATATAGAAAATCACCATAAATAATAGTTTACAACAGTACTTCCGTTGACAATGCAGTCAAAATAAGATACATGGTGATGATTTGGTGAATGCAACGTTTCCTTGAAAAATATGCCATGTAAGACTCCATACACATAGCTTGTCTAACATATAAGCAAACAGCGGAAGACTTCTAGGGAACCTGAGAATAAACATGCTAACAAGTGTCAACACAAAGGTTGGTGAGTTCATAGTTTTAATGTTTCGTATAATCTGTATATAAAGGTGGATCACAAGATTTCAGTTGTTTCATCCAAAAAACGTTTATCAAAATATTCTACAAGATTGAGCACCCTGGCAACTAAACTTAACGTATATATAATTTATACCCTTTGTATAATCATCTTAATAATACACGTAAACTAACGTGTACGCTTCTCAAATAGCATACGTCCGTTAAAAGGCTAGTGCTCTAGCTCGGACGGGGATATCAAGCCCTATGAATCCATATACTACTACTTGCGCCCACCAGTTCTTATAACCGGCAGTTACTAGTTACCAAAGCTAAGGGATTTTTGGTTCAAACTCAGTATAGAATTTATTATGTACTTGTGTCCATTGTTTAAAATAAAGTGCATGTATTCTCAGCCAAAAATATATATTGCAAAAGCATTTAAAAAGGGAGCAAATGAAACTCACCTTAGCAGCATATAAAGTCGTTCACCAAAATGTGACCAAAACTCGGATTACCAAATAACCGTAGATCTCAACCTAGAGAACATATGTTGGTCAATAAATGTTTATCAAGCTAGGTCAGGTCATAGTGTATCACAATCCTAATGCTCGAGATCGACAAACAAAATTTATCCAAAGTCGTTTCAAAAAGTCAATTTTGACAATAGTTCAACAAAACGAGACGTACCTTATATAAGGATTCATTTACTCGGTTGGTAATATTCAAAAATCCAATTTATCAACCTCGTAAACAAGTTGTTTAAATCTTAATTGCAGATTCAAAAGCAATTTCAATTAACGTCAATCATAATTCAGTTGATCATATCTTTTAATCCGTTCATCGAAATTACGCGATTTCTAAATGAAAAGTTATTGATTTTTCGCCAGCTTTCCAAAAACATGTATATCATATACCTTTTACCAGTAATATATGTATTTAATTCGTGATTCATTATAAACTGTTTAACGACGAAATTTAGTATACAAGCATGCATAAACATATATACTCGAGCACTAGACATGTATACACTATTAATATATAAAAGATAAGATATGAATGCTCACGTATCAATATTGTGATTCAATATTGCAGGAAAGTACCTAGACACAACAGAGATGATAAACACTAGTTTGACTCACAAGCAAAACCCTCAAATCATACCCATAACCTCCATGGCTATAACCCATAATTTCCTTAGCTTTATCCCGCTCGAAAACCCATTTTGAAATTGTTTGGCCATAACCTCGTCGTAATATTTTATGTAAAATACTAATAATAACGGTAACGATATCTGATAATACTAATACTAATAATAATAAGATTAATATTATTAATCTTAATAATCTTAATAATAATAATAATAATAATAATAATAATAATAATAATAATAATAATAATAATAATAATAATAATAATAATAATATAAATAATAATAATAATACAGAGAGAGTAGATGGAAAGATATATGTCCGATCAAAACAGAAAATGAATGAATTTATAGGACCTGGCCTGAAAAAGTACCCCATGCGATCGCATGGGGTTTGCACTGGTTTGCCATGCGATCGCATGGCTGAAAAATCCAGCTCACATCTGTTTTGTCCTACGCTTATCGACATATTTATTAATTATATTTATAATATATAATTTATATAATTAATTATATATTATATTAAATTCACGTGCATAGTTGACTTGTAATTTTTTTTCCGATAAGTCGTACGTCATCATGCAACTTATGTCCTGGTTTCGGTTTTTCGAGTGTCCCTTCGTATGCTGTGAAAACTTGTAATTTACATTTTGGGACATGTACCTTTGTCAAAATATAGTCTTAAATTATCCCTAAATTATATCACTCGAAATATAATTTATACATTTGAGTGTTTTAGTCATTTACTTCTTTAAATCATCGTCTCGCTATTTGTTAATATATATTTAATATCAAATCGTTTTTAAGATTAAGTTAATATTTTATTTTATCACCTTGTAAAATATATATATATATATACATTTTCATTTTGAAATAGTGTTTAACTGTAGCAAAGTTATCGTAGCAAAGTTTTTTTTATTGTAGCAAATAGTAATTTTCGAAAACACTGTAGCTTTTCGGGTATTGTAGCAATTCGAAAATACTGTAGCAAATTAGTGTTTTACTGGTTCATCTTAAACGTTTTAGTTAACTTATCTAAATTTCAATCAGATAATCAAACCAATAAGGTTAATGCACAGTATCATTTTCATAACACTTTGTTACGTTTTCAAGTTATAGCATATGTATCTATTTACATATAATTGTTCGCGAATCGTTGAGAACAATCGAAGGGTAATTGAATAGTTCAAAATTTTGAGATTCAACTTCATAGACTTTGCTTATCATGTTGGAAACGTTAAAGATTAAGTTTAAATTTAGTCAGAAATTTCCGGGTCATCACAGTACCTCTCCGTTAAAGAAATTTCGTCTCGAAATTTGAGTGAGGTCATCATGGCTAACAATAAAAATGTTTTCATGACGAAATGAGTTGATAAATAGAATTTTTATCGCTGTTGAATAATATGGATAAAACAATCCAATTACTCGAAGCGTATGAGGGAAGTTATCGTAATAGAGTAAAATGGAGAATAGAGATTCGTTTTTAACTCTTGGCGTAGTAACGCTTGATTTTCGGAATTTAAGGAATAGAAAAATCTTCATTATCTAAATAAGATTTGATTTTTTGGAATTTGCGAAAATTAGGATTTTCTTTGATTAAATGCGTAATCTGCCTCGATTGCTATGTTTGATATTTCGCTATAAATTGACCTCTTCCGTTTCATTTATTTTCACCACTCCTATAATCTTCTTCCTTATTTAATACTTCTTAATAGATTTTGAAAATGCTTCATCCAGTTTTGATTCTTGATATACTTCTAACTTTCATATCTATCATTCTTCTTTTTCATCTGCCGCCGGAGGAATATATTCACTTTTACTATACTCTTGGCTTTATAGTGTTTTTAGTTCTCCCGTGTTTTTACGTTGCAATACTTATTGATATTCATGGTTTGTAATTATTGTGTTTTTATCGGGCTTTATATTCTCCGTTATATTTTGAAGCTTCATGCTTTCGTTCTCTCTTCCCGCCTTCAAGTCAAGCGAATAATGGTCCAGAATTCATAGGTATGGATTTTGAAATGAACATAGTTAATATTCTAAGAAGGGAATTGTAATGGCACGATCTTGATTTGTCAAATTACCAGAATATTCGGAAAAGACCGAATCATCAAGAAATATATTTTCTTGATATATTTAGAGATTATATAGAATGAAAGAGTTATGTAACATGGTTCATGATGAGGGTGGGATCTGTGAACCTTTATCACGTTCCATTAGAAACTCAGCATGACTTACTGTAATATAATCACGTTGATCAAGTGTCATTATATTATACTAACTCATGCTTTAGTTCCCAACATTACTTCAAAACATCCAATTTTTTGAAATTTTCAGATTTTAGAAACTAAAATAGTTTCTTTTATAATGTAACACAGATAGCGCGAAGAGATGAATGATTTCAGATAAGAATAATTATAAAAATATCTTCAGAAATATGGAGGATATTTATAATGGAAGATACGATGATATCTTAGAATATTTTTGATAAGATGATGATGAAGAATATTGTTGTAATGACCCGCACTTTTTCGATCGTTCTATACTTATAAGATTAATATTTATATAAATTAAACCTTACCAACATGATAAGAAATCCAAATTGTTGAGACTTATGTTTTCAAAGAGAGTTTTACACAACGATTGACCGTCTAGTTTGACCGATGATATCACGAACTATACAATATATGATAATTATACGTTTGTGTATATATATGTATATATACATATTTAACATGATCTAAGGATGTTTTAATATCTCATTTTGTATTAATAACAATAAGTTATAAGTATATTTTGAAACTACTAACTTAAGTTTTCAAAACAATAACCATACGTAACGTTATTTGACATAAATACTTATAACCTATAATGTTTATACATATATCGTATATGTAATGTATTTAATCACTTTTAAAGACTTAAATACATAAAACAATATAAGTATATTCACAAAAGATAGCTATATTTGAATTCTCATTCCATTTTTCACAAGATTTCTATACGTATATCTAGAGTACATATACTCGTATCATACCTAGCTTCTATACGTATTTACTATTGGTATATACACATCAAATCACCACCAACCAGCCCTTGTTCAATGCCTTATGTATAAGGTAATTACTTTTGGATGATTGCAAGACTAATTAACAAGATTACAAACTTGAATTTTGTTTTGTCTCCCCCCCTTGATCACGTTTTTAAGGGAGTAAGGGTACTCCATTTTTGATTCACTTTTACTTCCATTCTCTAGCTAAAAACACACACATCTTCATAACCCTTAAACTCCATAACCATTCAGCTAATATCCATGAAGATCTAGCCATAAAAACATCACTTAATCACCATAAGAAAACTCTTACAAAAACACTTCAAGAATCCTTCCAAGAACACAAACTTACTTTCAATCTTTCATCCAATTCCATCACCCTTTTAGTTCTAGGTTTTCACTCATCATTTACAGAAATCTTGTCCAAGTAACTTGAGGTAGTAACTTTGTTCATAACCTTATTCGATTCATATATATATAGCTATCTTATTTTGTGGTATAAAATTTTAACAACAAGAACATAGTTTGAATGTTTTCAAACTTGTTTGCAAACTAAATAGATCCTTCTAACTTAACTTTTAAAATACTTCAAGACCTGTAATATATCATAAATATATGCTAATTTAACAAGGTATAACTTGGTTTTTCAAAGAACACCTTAAAAACTGTTTTTACGACGTCGGAGTGCAACCGGGGGCTGTTTTGGGTTGGATAATTAAAAACTATCTTGAACCTTGAATTGGAGGTTTATTTTCTGGAAAAATGATTTTTACTATGAATATGATAACACATAAAAATTTCATGATTTAACTCAAAGTATAAGTATTTTTAGAAAAATAATCATTTAAGGTTGTTTACATGATGGAAAATGATCAACTTCATAAGTTTCACTAAAGTTTGACCTATGACCTGTGATTTCAAATATAAACTAAGGTATTTACAGTTCATAGTCTTAAAGAGGGACTCGATCCAAGGAAGTGTCAAGTTGAATCAACGAAAACGGAGTTGTAACGAAGAAACTATGACCAAAACGAGATCGGATATCTAAGACTAGTTTAGCTACGAAAATAATTGGAGAAAATTAAATAAATCACATCTTTTTAAAATAACATGATATTTTATATATATGTACTCATAATTTAATTTTATATGGTTCAGGATCACCCGTAAACAATACGAGAAGATTAATCATAAGATCCCATGATTGTACGCAACACGTCATTTGACAACACCGGTACTTTATGTACGCAACACGTCATTTGACAACACCGGTACCGTGGGTCAAGATTAATCTCGACCAATACATATACGATGGGGGTTTTTATTTATTTCATTGGGGGTTTATTAAACACCTAAAAATGAACCATTAAAATTGAATTACTAACATCGGACTGCTAACTACGGACTAAGGAATTATTAAAAGTATTAAAAGTATTATAAGTATATATATGTGACGTTTGTTTAAAAAGAAAAGGTATTGATATATTATATATGGATAGGTTCGTGATATCAATCGGAGACCAAGTCAAAATTACATATCTTCAAGACGAAAGTGAGTATATAGTCCCACTTTTAAACTCTAAGTATTTCGGGATGAGAATACATGTATTTTATGTTTTACGTTATGGACACAAGTAACTGAAAAATATATTCTACGTTGAGTTGTACCACTGGCATATTTCCCTGTAGCTTGGTAACTGTTATTTACAGCGGTATTGTAAACGTGAATCCTGTTGATAGATCTATCGGGCCTGACAACCCCAACCGGACTGGACGACCAGTATTCAACGGTTGCACAGTACTTCGTTTTGTGACTACACTTGGTACGGTGTAGTAAGATTTCATAATAAAGGGAATATGCGACGTGATTAAATGTTAAGTATGGTTACCAAGTGCTCAACCACTTAGAATATTTTTATTAAAACGTTTATATATGAAATCTTGTGGTCTATATATATATATATTGCTGCCGGCATTAAACCTGTATCTCACCAACTTTATGTTGACGTTTTAAGCATGTCTATTCTCAGGTGATAATTAGAAGCTTCCGCTGCAACATGTTGAATTTAAACAAGATCTTGAGTATGCATATTTGTGTCAAAAATAAAACTGCATATCGGAGGATTTGTAATGTAAAATATGCTAGAAATCGTATTGTTATCATCACATGTAAAGTTTGTAAGTCTAAGATTATCGCTAAACGATAATCATCTTTATTTTGTCTAAAGCTTGTATCAAAATAAGAATTATGGTTTGTAATGTAAAATATATGCAGTTGTTCTTTTAAAAATGTCGCATATAGAAGTCAATACCTCGCAATGAAATCATACGTTATCTAACACGTTCTTATGGTTAAGGACGGGTTATGACATGTGGTATCAGAGCGGTGGTCTTAGCGAACCAGGTTTGCATTAGTGTGTCTAACCGAGAAGTCGTTAGGATACATTAGTAAGTCTGGACTTTGACCGGGTCTGATTTTAAAAACCATTGCTTATCATTGTTGGTTAAAATTTATATGTAAATATTATGTAGTACTAATGGGTTAGTTGTTGTGTGATAGATGTCGGGCTCAAAACTTATTATCACATTCAGCGACTCCGAATCAGAATCTTCAGATGGTGTTTCAGTCATTAACCTATCCGATGACGAAAATAATATCTTTGGGGAAGACTCACAAATTCCGGATGAACCAACTATAAAGAACCCGGAAAGTGAACCCGAGGAGGAAAGTGAACCCGAGGAGGAAAGTGAACCTGAGGAGGAAAGTGAACCCGAGGAAGAAATACAGGAAATTACGAAAGACAAGTTCGAACTAGGAAAGAAACGAAAGGCTAATGAATTAGAAAATTCAAATCTTGAGTTTAATAAGGATGATGTGGCACCAACTCCACTAGACACTACCACCCCTATTTCCGCTATTCCTATTCGTTCTATCCCGGCATCCAGTTCTTCAGTCCCACAGCCAAAATATAGGCAGACAGCCAGGATAAGCGTTAAGCGATTCTTTGAACCTAAACGTCCTAGAAAATAGACCAAACGATGCGCTGCCGTATTAAACCATGGGATCATATAATGTTTTGTATAATATTATTAGTGTTGTTTGCTTAATGTTCGATGTAAGATAAGCATATGTAAAATAGTGAAGTGTGAAATGCAATAATTTTCCATGGTTAAGTATTATTTAGATGGTAGTAATTGATTCTGTACTAAGCTATTAAGTATGGACATTAACGGGTAGGTACTACCCTAGATATAATTATAAAACGCTAATAAGAAGAAAAGGATTTTATAATAATACCTGGTTCATATTATTAATAAGCTATAATGTACTGTAAATATACACTACATCTATAATATTCCATGTGAATAATTATTTTCTTTTCATTCTTATAGAAGAATATGGCGCGATTGAACCGAATGACGGAACAAGAAATCCAGGAACTCATCAATCAGCGAGTGAACGACAGAATGTTATGGGTCGAGGCTGCAAGAGGTGCTGCAGTTAACCCAAATCCTCGTGTGGGGTGCACTTACAAAACTTTTCAAGCTTGCAAGCCCTCATCATTCAGTGGAACAGAAGGACCGATCGGTTTAACCCGGTGGATAGAAAAGATGGAGACTGTGTTTAAAATAAGTGGTTGTGTTGAAAAGGACATGACCAAGTATGCATCGTGCACTTTACAAGATAGTGCACTCACGTGGTGGAAAAATTATGTGAAGGCTGTAGGAGGAGATGTAGCTTATGATACTCCTTGGGAAGAATTCAAAACAATGTTAATCAACGAGTATTGTCCAAGGAACGAGGTTAGGAAGTTGGAAGATGAATTACAAAGTCTGAAGGTTATTGGTACTGAAATCACCAACTACAATCAGCGATTCATGGAATTAGTTTTGCTATGTCCTGAATTGGTTCCAACCGAAGAACGGAAGATTGAAATGTACAAAGATGGTTTGCCCAAAAAGGTCAAGGCAAATGTTACAGCATCGAAACTTAAGACAATTCATGAAGCTATAACCATGGCAAACGAGCTAATGGATCAGGTCATCATGGATAAGAAAGTATCCAATACTGATGTGAAGGTATCAGGTAACAAAAGAAAGTGGAATGGAAATTATGATCGAGGTAACCAATAACAATCTTTTAAGAAACAAGAAATCACGCAAGGTGCGGGTAGTGGTTTAAGCTTTGGTTATAAAGGACAAAATACTTTATGCAACCGATGCCACAAACATCACTCTAGTTACTGTAATGTGGTATGCAAAAAATGTAATCGAAAGGGTCATCTTGCTGAAGATTGTAGGGCTCTCGTTACAAATACAAATGGTACCAAGACTCCTGCCACTAATGCAAATAGAACTTCTTTGGCTACTGTTACTTGTTATGGATGTGGGAAACAGGGTCATTATAAGAGCCAGTGCCCAAATCCAGAGAAGAATATCGGACCTGCACGAGGGAGAGCATTTGTTATTAATGCTAGAGAGGCGTGTGAAGACCCGGAGCTTGTTACGGGTACGTTTACCATTAATAACTTATCCGCATCTATTATATTTGATACTGGTGCTGATAGAAGTTACGTGTGTAGAGACTTTCACGCTAAATTGAATTGTTCATCATTACCTCTAGATGCTAAGTACATGATTGAGTTAGCTAATGGTAAACTAATTAAAGCCGATAAAATTTGCCGTGATTGTAAAATAAATTTAGCCGGAGAAACATTTAAGATTGATTTGATACCCGTAGAATTAGGAAGTTTTGATGTAATAATCGGCATGGACTGGATGTCCAAAATAGGAGCTGAAGTTGTGTGCGCCAAGAAGGCAATTCGCATTCCTCGTAAGGATAAAATGCCAGTAATGATTTATGGAGAGAAGGGTAACTCAAAGCTAAAACTCATTAGTTATTTGAAAGCTCAAAAGTGCTTGAAGAAAGGGTGCTATGCTATCTTAGCACATGTTAATAAAGTCGAAAAGAAAGAAAAAGAGAAGTGCATCAATGACGTGCCTGTGACAAGAGATTTTCCTGAAGTATTTCCGGAAGAGTTGCCGGGATTACCTCCATTTAGATCTGTAGAATTTCAAATAGATCTTGTACCAGGAGCTGCACCGGTTGCCCGTGCTCCATATAGACTTGCACCGTCCGAGTTAAAAGAACTTCAGAGTCAGTTAAAAGAATTACTGGATCGTGGATTCATACGACCAAGTACTTCACCGTGGGGAGCTCCAATTTTATTCGTCAAGAAGAAAGACGGATCTTTCCGAATGTGTATAGATTATCGTGAATTAAATAAGTTAACTATCAAGAATCGGTATCCACTACCGAGAATTGACGACTTATTTGATCAACTCTAAGGATCATGTGTGTACTCGAAAATTGACCTAAGATCGGGCTATCATCAATTACGTGTCAAAGAAGAAGATATACCGAAAACTGCTTTTCGGACACGCTACGGTCATTACGAATTTTTAGTCATGCCGTTTGGATTGACGAATGCGCCAGCTGTATTCATGGACCTCATGAATCGAGTTTGTAGTCCATATTTAGATAAGTTTGTTATCGTTTTCATTGATGATATTCTTATCTATTCCAAGAGTAAGCAAGAGCATGAACAGCATTTAAGGTTGATATTAGAGTTGTTGAGAAAAGAACAGCTATATGCTAAATTTTCTAAATGTGCTTTCTGGTTGAAAGAAGTGCAATTTCTTGGCCACGTTGTTAGTAGCAAAGGAATTCAGGTTGATCCAGCAAAAATTGAAGCCATTGAAAAATGGGAGACTCCTAAGACACCAATGCAGATATGCCAATTTTTGGGTTTAGCCGGTTATTATAGAAGGTTTATTCAAGATTTTTCCCGAATAGCTAAGCCGTTGACAGCGTTAACGCAAAAAGGGAAGAAATATGAATGGACTTCTGAGCAGGAGAGTGCATTTCAATTACTGAAAAAGAAGTTGACTACGGCGCCTATTTTATCGTTACCAGAAGGGAACGATGATTTTGAAATATATTGTGACGCTTCGCGACAAGGTTTTGGTTGCGTTCTTATGCAACGGAAGAAAGTTATTGCATACGCATCCCAACAATTAAAGATTCACGAGCGGAATTATACGACGCATGATCTAGAACTGGGAGCAGTCGTGTTTACATTGAAGATATGGAGACACTACTTGTATGGGGTTAAATGCACTGTGTTTACTGATCATAAAAGCCTTCAACATATTTTCGATCAAAAACAGCTGAACATGAGGCAACGTAGGTGGGTTGAGTTAATAAATGACTATGATTGTGAAATTCGTTATCATCCCGGGAAAGCGAACGTGGTGGCCGACGCTCTAAGCAGAAAGGAACGAGAACCAATTCGAGTACGAGCGATGAACATAAAAATTCGCATGAATCTCAACTCACAAATCAAAGAAGTTCAACGAGAAGCACTTACTAAAGAAAATATAGGAAATGAAATAATGAAGAAGTATGAGAAGCAACTCGTTATGCGGGAAGATGGAATTCGATATTTTGCAAATCGTATTTGGGTACCGAAGTTGGGTGGATTAAGGAAGTTGATATTGAACGAGGCACATAAGACAAGATATTCGATACATCCTGGAGTTGGAAAGATGTACCAAGATCTTAAGACACATTATTGGTGGCCTAATTTAAAGACAGACGTTGCAACATATGTTGGGGAGTGTTTAACTTGTTCCAAAGTCAAAGCAGAACACCAGAAGCCGTCAGGGTTACTTCAACAACCAGAAATTCCAGAATGGAAATGGGACGGTATTACCATGGATTTCATCACGAAGTTACCAAAGACTGCCTGGGGATACGACACCATTTGGGTAATTGTTGATCGTCTTACCAAATCTGCACATTTCTTGCCTATAAAGGAAACAGATAGAATGGAGAAATTATTACGATTATATATAAAGGAAATAGTTTCAAGGCATGGAATACCTATTTCCATTATATCTGATCGTGATAGTAGATTTACCTCAAAGTTCTGGCAATCACTACAGGAGGCACTAGGAACTCGTTTGGATATGAGTACCGCATATCATCCGCAAACGGACGGGCAGAGTGAAAGAACAATTCAGACTCTTGAAAACATGCTCAGGGCATGTGTGATCGATTTTGGAAACGGATGGGATAAGTATCTACCATTAGCAGAATTCTCGTATAATAATAGTTATCATGCGAGCATTAAAGCTGTACCATTCGAAGCATTGTACGGAAGGAAGTGTAGATCTCCTATCTGTTGGAATGAAGTAGGAGATCGACAATTAACTGGTCCCGAGATCATACATGAAACTACTGAAAAGATAGTACAAATCAAGGAGAGATTGAAAACAGCCCGTAGTCGTCAAAAGAGCTACGCCGATGTCCGAAGGAAACCATTAGAGTTTCAGATCGGTGACATGGTTATGTTAAAGGTGTCACCATGGAAAGGTGTAATACGTTTTGGAAAAAGGGGTAAACTGAACCCAAGATATGTAGGCCCGTTCAAGATCATCGAACGCATTGGACCGGTAGCTTATCGACTCGAGTTACCGCAACAACTCACCGGAGTACATAATACTTTTCACGTCTCAAACCTTAAGAAGTGTCTTGCAAAGGAAGACCTCACCATTCCTCTTGAAGAAATCCATGTCGACGAGAAACTACAATTCATCGAAGAACCAATCGAAATCATGGATCGTGAAGTTAAACGGCTCAAGCAGAGCAAGATACCAATCGTTAAGGTTCGTTGGAATGCTCGAAGGGGTCCCGAGTTTACTTGGGAACGAGAGGATCAAATGAAACAAAAATATCCACACTTGTTTTCCGATGACGCAAAATAGGTACAATTTTAAAATTTCGGGACGAAATTTATTTAACGGGTAGGTACTGTAATGACCCGCACTTTTTCGATCGTTCTATACTTATAAGATTAATATTTATATAAATTAAACCTTACCAACATGATAAGCAATCCAAATTGTTGAGACTTATGTTTTCAAAGAGAGTTTTACACAACGATTGACCGTCTAGTTTGACCGATGATATCACGAACTATACAATATATGATAATTATATGTTTGTGTATATATATGTATATATACATATTTAACATGATCTAAGGATGTTTTAATATCTCATTTTGTATTAATAACAATAAGTTATAAGTATATTTTGAAACTACTAACTTAAGTTTTCAAAACAATAACCATACGTAACGTTATTTGACATAAATACTTATAACCTATAATGTTTATACATATATCGTATATGTAATGTATTTAATCACTTTTAAAGACTTAAATACATAAAACAATATAAGTATATTCACAAAAGATAGCTATATTTGAATTCTCATTCCATTTTTCACAAGATTTCTATACGTATATCTAGAGTACATATACTCGTATCATACCTAGCTTCTATACGTATTTACTATTGGTATATACACATCAAATCACCACCAACCAGCCCTTGTTCAATGCCTTATGTATAAGGTAATTACTTTTGGATGATTGCAAGACTAATTAACAAGATTACAAACTTGAATTTTGTTTTGTCTCCCCCCCTTGATCACGTTTTTAAGGGAGTAAGGGTACTCCATTTTTGATTCACTTTTACTTCCATTCTCTAGCTAAAAACACACACATCTTCATAACCCTTAAACTCCATAACCATTCAGCTAATATCCATGAAGATCTAGCCATAAAAACATCACTTAATCACCATAAGAAAACTCTTACAAAAACACTTCAAGAATCCTTCCAAGAACACAAACTTACTTTCAATCTTTCATCCAATTCCATCACCCTTTTAGTTCTAGGTTTTCACTCATCATTTACAGCAATCTTGTCCAAGTAACTTGAGGTAGTAACTTTGTTCATAACCTTATTCGATTCATATATATATAGCTATCTTATTTTGTGGTATAAAATTTTAACAACAAGAACATAGTTTGAATGTTTTCAAACTTGTTTGCAAACTAAATAGATCCTTCTAACTTAACTTTTAAAATACTTCAAGACCTGTAATATATCATAAATATATGCTAATTTAACAAGGTATAACTTGGTTTTTCAAAGAACACCTTAAAAACTGTTTTTACGACGTCGGAGTGCAACCGGGGGCTGTTTTGGGTTGGATAATTAAAAACTATCTTGAACCTTGAATTGGAGGTTTATTTTCTGGAAAAATGATTTTTACTATGAATATGATAACACATAAAAATTTCATGATTTAACTCAAAGTATAAGTATTTTTAGAAAAATAATCATTTAAGGTTGTTTACATGATGGAAAATGATCAACTTCATAAGTTTCACTAAGGTATTTACAGTTCATAGTCTTAAAGAGGGACTCGATCCAAGGAAGTGGCAAGTTGAATCAACGAAAACGGAGTTGTAACGAAGAAACTATGACCAAAACGAGATCGGATATCTAAGACTAGTTTAGCTACGAAAATAATTGGAGAAAATTAAATAAATCACATCTTTTTAAAATAACATGATATTTTATATATATGTACTCATAATTTAATTTTATATGGTTCAGGATCACCCGTAAACAATACGAGAAGATTAATCATAAGATCCCATGATTGTACGCAACACGTCATTTGACAACACCGGTACTTTATGTACGCAACACGTCATTTGACAACACCGGTACCGTGGGTCAAGATTAATCTCGACCAATACATATACGATGGGGGTTTTTATTTATTTCATTGGGGGTTTATTAAACACC
This sequence comes from Rutidosis leptorrhynchoides, assembly GCF_046630445.1. Classification (NCBI taxonomy): domain Eukaryota; kingdom Viridiplantae; phylum Streptophyta; class Magnoliopsida; order Asterales; family Asteraceae; genus Rutidosis; species Rutidosis leptorrhynchoides. The sequence continues at coordinate 152,190,163 of NC_092338.1, read as the reverse complement.
TAAAAATGAACCATTAAAATTGAATTACTAACATCGGACTGCTAACTACGGACTAAGGAATTATTAAAAGTATTAAAAGTATTATAAGTATATATATGTGACGTTTGTTTAAAAAGAAAAGGTATTGATATATTATATATGGATAGGTTCGTGATATCAATCGGAGACCAAGTCAAAATTACATATCTTCAAGACGAAAGTGAGTATATAGTCCCACTTTTAAACTCTAAGTATTTCGGGATGAGAATACATGTATTTTATGTTTTATGTTATGGACACAAGTAACTGAAAAATATATTCTACGTTGAGTTGTACCACTGGCATATTTCCCTGTAGCTTGGTAACTGTTATTTACAGCGGTATTGTAAACACGAATCCTGTTGATAGATCTATCAGGCCTGACAACCCCAACCGGACTGGACGACCAGTATTCAACGGTTGCACAGTACTTCGTTTTGTGACTACACTTGGTACGGTGTAGTAAGATTTCATAATAAAGGGAATATGCGACGTGATTAAATGTTAAGTATGGTTACCAAGTGCTCAACCACTTAGAATATTTTTATTAAAACGTTTATATATGAAATCTTGTGGTCTATATATATATATATATATTGCTGCCGGCATTAAACCTGTATCTCACCAACTTTATGTTGACGTTTTAAGCATGTCTATTCTCAGGTGATAATTAGAAGCTTCCGCTGCAACATGTTGAATTTAAACAAGATCTTGAGTATGCATATTTGTATCAAAAATAAAACTGCATATCGGAGGATTTGTAATGTAAAATATGCTAGAAATCGTATTGTTATCATCACATGTAAAGTTTGTAAGTCTAAGATTATCGCTAAACGATAATCATCTTTATTTTGTCTAAAGCTTGTATCAAAATAAGAATTATGGTTTGTAATGTAAAATATATGCAGTCGTTCTTTTAAAAATGTCGCATATAGAGGTCAATACCTCGCAATGAAATCATACGTTATCTAACACGTTCTTATGGTTAAGGACGGGTTATGACAATTGTCCGCAAAGGTTTTAGAGTAAGGAGCTAGGTATTTGCTAAGGATTTCAGTAGACACTGAATTATTTGTATTCTTTGAAGGTAGATTTCAACTTTGTGATTTGTCCACAGCCTCCTTCATAGTCTGCTCAATCCGTTTTCCAGTTCCAAACCTTCTCTTTTTCTCAGCTTTACCACCATACTATTCTTTATCATCAAACTTTTGACTGTTAAGGTCGTTTACAGTTTTTGCTGCTTCATCAGCATTGTTCCAATTTCAGGGAACTAGTTTCATAGTTTGGGATGTTTTTCAGAAACTTCACATTCGAAGTATGTAAGTCTAGAAGATAGATGTTATCTATATATAACTGTTGTCATAGAAAATGCTGTGAGATTCAAAATACTGATTGCTAATTCCTGGTAGTTGGTATGGTAATTACCGTTATAAGACGTGGATGAGTACATGATAGGGTTTCAATAAGTATAAGGATTTTTCGGAAGGTCAATGATCAATGAAGTTGTTGGTAAATTTACTGCTAATGTGGTGGAACATAAAAGGTTCTCCGGTAACAAGAATGTATATGTCAAGATTATAATAAGGCTAATCTAAAAAGTCGAGGTTGACTGGTTGGAAGTATAGTAAAACTGGATACTTTGGAAAAAGATTGCAAGATTATTTTTGGTAAAAACAACGCTAAAGGATCTTGCACAGTTTTGAAGTCAAAGTATAGTTTTGAAAGATGTAGAGATCTAAGAATGATGTCACCAGTTCAGAGTTATGACTTGGATTCTGATCCGTCAATATCAGAATATGTAATTGAATTTGTATGAAATGATTGTGTATCACTGTGAAGATAGTGAGTATAGTTAATGATTTTTGAATCAAAGTTGAAGAATGTACAGTGTAACATATTAATTGCGAACTTAAATATTTCTCGGGTATTACCTACCCGTTAAAGATTTCACAATTAATACTTTGTACAAAAGAATTTTTATTACCGTCTTTATGAAAATATATGTATGTATATTTTCTTAAGATGTAATATAGATTTAATGAGTTAATATCATATTAAGCTCATTTGATTTTCGACTTGACTTAGAAATGATTAATCTCTAAAATATTAAAGATTACATAATCTTTGCGGGGTATTTCACTAATGAAATCAATACTTCATTATTTATTCTTATTGATATTTCTCGGTGAAGGATGTTGATGCTTGTGGAATTCTTGTAAACTTTACAAGGCACAGATGATGTTTTCTGGAAAGTTTCGAGTACATCGAAAATGAAAATGTAGAATCAATTATGTAATTGAATAATACACTTGGTTTATTATGAAATGGAATTCATTGAGTTGAAACAGAGATTGTAGTTAGCGAAGGTTAAGTTGATAACGCAGGATGTACATCATAGCATATTAGTAATATGAATTATCCGAGTAGTATTTACCCTTTTTCAATTAATACATAATAGCTTAGTACAAAAAGATTTATGATGGTTTTAAAATTTATATATATAAGATATACATATAAATTCTTTAGAGGAATTGAGTTAATACTTCATAACTCATTGATACAATATACTCATTGTTGACTCGTAATGATGTCCACGGTGCTTCTTGAACTGGCAGAGCTTGTGATGTTAGAGGCGATGTTGACAGCACTGACTGTACTGGTAAGGCTAAGGGTACTATTGATGCTGTTGGTAAAACAAGTCTAGCTTGTACCTTACGTACCATTCTTGTTAGGGTTTCTACTCTTCCTTCTATCATTTCTATTCATCAGATTTATGGTTAGAACTGGGATAAATAATCTCTAAGATTTTAGAGATTACCTAATCGCCGTATGATATGGCCGAAACAGACGGTTTTTATTTGCGCGGTGTCGTTAGGCCGCAGCTCGCCAGGATCAGCCACTCGTGGGAGAGGGTAATGTTTTAAATTTATATTTAGCGGGGCCTAAATCTTACTACTCCTTATAAGTAAGGGAAGTATGACCTAGAGTCGTATTTTTGAGATATTAGTAACATCGAACCTATATTGTAGCCTAAGATAGTTAGGGAGTAGTGGATATTTATTTTGGGATTTTCTAATTTATAAGATAGATAAAGTAAATGCGATAAAATTTGTAATTCAGATAAGGTTAAAGTAAGTGCATACTATGACTTCATCAGTTATTCTGCCGAGATTATGGAATGCTGGCTCATGAATAGGCAGAGGCCCTGTATTCATTACACTGGTCCTAAACGCCCCTGTCATAAGACATGTCACTGGGTACTGTGTTAGGCTTGAAGATTCTGAATAGACAGCAACGTCCCTTACCCCCGAGGCCCGTGCAGTCAGACTACAGGCGTACACATTCAGACGGCTCATCTAATTGAGCGACTCGTTTGGGTGACGTATTAACATTCCAAAATGGTCTAAACTTTCTTAAGCATAATAGAATACATGGTTTACCATATCCGAGAGACGTGATGTGCCTCAATGCTTTCGTTAATGATTGGTAAAAGATAGTTAGGCCCTTAAAAAGAGTTCAACCATAAAGAACACCATGGCCAAGTCAAGTCTGACTTCCATGAACACGTTCGGTTATCCTAACGATCCAATCCTTTATGTGTCTAAACAAACAGTTCCTTAATTAACTAAGAATCCCTCAAGCGGGGTGCAATGCTTGAGACCGCGTTATGGTGCAGTGTACTGGTCAACACTAACCGTGTTCCATGGCCTTACTTAGCAGAGGTACAGCTTACAACAACCGCCGTGCTTCAGCGTGCACGTACGAAGTTTATATGCTTGGTGACTACACTAGCATGGTCTAGGACCGACAATGTACTAGGGGTCTAGTCAGATGTTTCACTATGAAAGAGTCCTCAGTCGGAATCCAAAGCTCGATAGACTTACTACAACCATGTGCCTCGATCTATCTTACGTTGTATCCGATAGACTTCTCTTACCAAGGGGTGACACAGATAGTGTACTCTGAATCGGGGGTTCGTGACTTCCCAATAACAGAGCCTATAACTACGTTCTATTAGTTGGAAATGCGATTGAGTTTAAAGCATAATCGGAAAGCATTTCGACAACATACACCGACCATAATATTATTTCGGCATTATAATTGCTTACATCATAGCATACACTAAAGATAACTACTCGCTAATCATGGCAATAATATCATAAAACATTATATAAGATAAAGGATAGAAGTACCAGTAGATTAAATGAGTTCTGAATACAAAAGTGACAACTTCAAGACTCCAGACCGCTCCTAATACAATCTTCAGCGTTCGCCTCCGGGTACTTAATTTCCCGCTCGGAGGTGAGAAGGCCTTGAAAGTATGACTAATATTATACAAGAGAGAGAAAGAAATGAATTGAAGTATGTGTTGGAATGAATGACAAAGACCCTTTAAATAGACTTAGAATTTGCCAGCATACGCCTGGCAGGGTGTATGGCAGGGCGTATGGTAGCCCATTTTTGGCAGGCCGTATGTAAGGCAGGTCGTATGGTGGCTCGTGTGGTGGCACGTATATGGCAGGCCGTTTCCATACTGGCAGACCGTATGGCAGGCCGTATGGCTTGCTGGTCAGCCTTGATTCCCTGGATTGTAACTTGATTTCTTGTCTTTCACCATTTTCGCTCTATAATCTTCGTTTTAGCTCTGATTCTGTTGATTCTTTTTGCACCGCCTTCGTAATTACTTGTTCTTCAATTCTAACTGACGAAGTGGGTATTTTTCCGAAAAAGTTCGAATCTTTCTTGTTTTTGGGCGTTAATACCGGGGTGAAAACGAGACTTTTTAGCCGATATCAAATATCCCACACTTAGACTTTGCTTGTCCTCAAGCAAACTCTCATTTTAAAGAATCTTTTCAGCATTTCTTTTCTAATAGCCTAAGCAGTTTGCTTTTATTATAAGAGCAAAAAGATAAGGTGAGTTATCTATGTTAGAATTGAAATTATCTCTGCAAGCATGCGAGGAGGTTACATGACATCGGCTAGCTTTCACGGGTCACTCAAATCACTCAAGTATTTAGGGTTCCCTATAGATCTAAGAAATGAATACACTCATAGCCAGTCATGCTTCACCCATCGTCATAGGCTTGATAAAGACTCAAATCCTTACTGCTTACGCGAGAACAGTAGTAATCTCAGCTTTATGGGTTATTTGTCAATGATGGAGAAGGAATTTTGGAGTGAAGTTGTTTTTGAAGGGTGAGATAAAAGGGTAATGTAGTCTTTATACAGACTTTTATTCGGATAGATAGGAGTGCTGAAGTATTTTGAGAAGCACTTTTGAACTTTTCTTCATTTGATAATCATTTTCGGTCGAGTTCTCTTCGGCATTTCTCTTATTTAGTTCTGCTCCTTTTTTCAGAACTTCATCATCATTTTTTTTTTGGAGACTTCATCTCGAGAAACTTTTTGCCGGTAAACTTTTTCAAGACCTTTTCCATGACACTTGAGAGGTTTATAACATTGGGTTTTCGAAAGGAATCTCATTTTCTGGGTTTTCTGAGAAATAGTAAAGGTGATATGGATGTGATGGTGGAGTAGAGGTAGTGGAGGTGTGGAAGGCTTATGTTTGACAAATGGGTAGCTATTTTGATTACAACTGAACCACGCTTTGCTGCTTGGAGATGTAGATCTAAAGCAAGTTCTGATTCTGAGCACAGACATCGGCACTCTCAACGGAAAATAGTGAAGCATTAAAGATGAATGCGGGTCTTATTTGGGGTGCCTCACCATAGTCAATTTAGGTCGATAATGCCTTAGTCATGCAATGCTCTATTAGAGATTTCAATCTAACAAGATTTCCACCTTACTTAAGCCTTACTTTTATTGACAAACGTTTTAGGTTTTCAAAAATACTTTTTCGAAAAGGGTTTCTTTTGCAAAAAATTTGAAATTTGGCTTAAGGACTTGGAATCTTCGTAATGGTTTATTATGATATAGCATAAAAAGATACCAACATCCCACACTTAGACGAACATTGTCCTTAATGTTCCTAGTGTATCCCACACTTAGGAGTTTTAGTTGAAGATTTGGGAGTGTTTGTCTAGTGTTTTAATTGGGTGTTATCCCACACTTAGTGATAAGCTAGGATGCGGTATGGTTTGAATCTTGAGCTAGTAGCGAAAAGAAAGAAATACCCCTAGCAGATGCGGCTGGCTTCCTTGCTTCTTTATCGGCTCATTTGTCATCCTTTATTCTTCTACTCTACTTTATTGCACGGGTTGCCTCCCGAGAAGTGCTTTTGTTTAAGGTCGTTGGCTCGACCGTAGTGATTCTTCAAAAAGCAAACATTCCTCGTTGATGGTTGTGATCTTGGTCTTCTTGAGAGAATGTGAGTCTTGGTGGATAAGTTCTGAGAAAGCGTCGGACCAATAGTGGTAACAAGTCTGGTACTTCTCTTGAAGATCTTCTGAACGATAAGTAGTGCGCAGTTTCTGCTCTTGATAAGTCTTGAAGTCCGATGAGAATATGATCCACAGCTCTGTTGGTTGACCCATGAATGTCAATCATGGTCGCAGTGCTGGTGTTTATGATTTCTCTGACGGGATGCTCATTTCGGAGGTCTTCAAACAATGTAAGAAACTGTATCTTTAGAATTTCGAAGTCTTCGGAATGGTGATCTCCACATTAAGAGTCTGTAGCTTTGCACAGATTAGTTAAGAGACGAAGCTGGAAAGAAGTGAACAACAATCCTGATCCGAATATTAATTTCACCGTCTTTGAGTATATCTCCCGACATCCAGCTTTGAATATGAAACTAGGATCTGTGGATTCGTGGAAGATACGTGATAGCTGCTTCGTAATATAGGTGGTAATGTTGACTCGATCTGGTTCAAGATGAGAGAACGGATTGTTTCGTCTTGCTTCCTCCATAACATCGTCTTGTAACTCCTTGATAATCAGATCAACATGGTGATCAATTGTTACGTAAATCACTAGTCTGTCTGGTGTGCTTTCGAAGTTATCTCTATCCAGAAGAGCGAAAAGACTGTGAATATCCTCGATCATTTGCAAATAAGAGTGATAAGTAGGGCGGCCGGTGGAAAGATCCATATGCTTCCGGATGAGAGTCAGTTGTGCTCATTCGTTTCGTGAGAACGAAAGTGCAGATCTGGCTAAGGCGTTATAAAGCATAGAGTAAATGATCTTCTGATCTCGATAGAATCTTGTCTCGAGAATAGTGCGAACCACTGAATTATGCTCTCGTTGCCTTTCTTCGTGATAGATATGATCGTAAAGAGAGTTGATAAAGTCTTGAATGCGTTCTTCTAGGATTTCAACATCATTGTCTTTTCTTCGGAGATAGAGGTGGTGCTCTTCTCTGATAGCCATGATTCGTTCTATTAAGCGTAGCGAAAAATCAATGGTTGACTTTCGGATGGCTTCGAGAATGTCTTCAAATTCATCGGTATCATTGATGAAGGTAATCATGTCTGCATGTGTGGATATAACCGGAATTTGATCTGAAGAAGAGTCCGGCTCCCCTTGATCTACTTCGGTTGGAGAGTGTGAGTTAGTCAGAATGTCTTCGTGATGCTCTTCCTCATCATCATCGGTATCCGGTTCCTCTGAGGATGCGTCTGATGAACGGGTTTCTTCAGTATTCTGATTCTCCACTTTGATACTTACAGGATCAATTTCTATATCCTTAACCTCAGCCTTGTCGGTCTTCTTCTTGAAGCGAATGATTAAACTGTGATCTGCCGTTTCAAGCCTCATTATTTATTCATGACGCTCAATGCTTGGAACGGGTGTTGTCGCAGTTTCTTTTACGTCTTCCATTTCCTCTTCCTCTTCAGATTCCTTCTTTTCCTATATTTCTTTGCTGGGATCCTCTTCTTCCATTTCTGGGTCGTCTGTAGACTGTGATTTGACACCCATCTCGATATCGTCGGCTGGTGGTAATGACTCATCATCGAAAGTGATCTGTCTGATGGAAATAGCAAACATCTCTGCCTGTCCAGAAAGATCGGTTGGTCGGTCAATTTTGAAGGTAACGCTCTCCCCATGTGATCGTAAGATCATGGTTTGATTGTACACATCAATGACAGTCCTTGACGTATTCATGAAAGGTCTTCCTAACACTATTGGGGTATGTAGGTCTTCCTTAATATCCATTACTACGAAATCCGTAGGATACAAGAATTTGTCGACTTTCACCAAGAAAATCTCAACTATGCCCTTAGGATATCGAATTGTATGATCGGCAAGTTGGATTGTCATTTTGGTTGGTGAAAAGTCTCCTAACTCTAATCTCTTGTAGAGAGAGTAGGGGATTAGGTTGATACTTGCTCCTAAATCTGCTAGCGCATGAATGGTTCCAGATTGGTAGATTGAACACGGGAAAACAAATCGACCCGTATCTCCTACCTTAGGTGGTAGAGAGTTTCTGAGTAATGCAGAGCATTCTTCACTCAGTGGAATTTTGTTAGAGTCTGGTATCCTCTCCTTTGTAGATAGAAGCCTTCGGATGTATCTCTTCTGGTTGGGAACTTTGGACATAGTGTCTAAGAATCTTCCATCTAGTTTGAAGGAATCAAGCTTGGATGGTTCTTCTTGTAGCCTTCCACGATAAGGTACGCGAACTGGAGTTTCAGGGGTCAGATTCTGAGTATATGTTGATTTGTTCTTGAGCCTAGTTGACCTCCTATGTGGTTCTTCCTCTGGGATTACGGAATCCATTTGCTTTGCTTCTTCTATGTGGGGATTCTGGATAGTATTACTTGGCAATCTTCCCTGCGGTCGGGTTTCAAGGCGTTGTGATAACTGTCCGAGCTGCGTTTCCAAACTTTTGAGCAGAGCCAATTAATTTCTCATTAGTATCTCCGTCTGATCTTGTCTGGTTGCAGTTCTCTGATTTAGCTGTTTTTGTCCTTGGATGAACTGAGTTAACTGATCATCAGCTCCGAGAGTGAGGTTAGCTGCTTTTGTAATCTGGGTGGTAGGAGAATTCTCCTCAACTGGGGGACCAGTGAGTGGAAGTGGTTGATCGTAGGTCAATTGAGATTGTTGGGCTGGATAAGGTGGATAGCGATACCGGAAAGGTTGATTGCTTCGCTGAAATTGATTAACCCTTGGTGGTTGATTGAATCCGGGATTTGGTGGACGAGCTGGGTATTGAACATAACAGACTGAACCGTCAGGGTTTTCGTACTCAACTTGATAGTCTTCAGTGGGTTGTAGGTTGGTACAATTAACACAAGCCTGATCTTGGCTAACCTGCTGCGGTTGCATCTTCAATTCTCCGAGTTGTTTGGCAAGAGATTCCATCTTGTCCGTGAGGGATTTGATGGCCTCCGTTTGATTGTTAAGTGCAGAGAGTAGGGCAGATGATGAAGTTGTTTCACCACTGTTCCAGTCATGATGATGCATCGTCATGTTCTCGAGCAATTCCCATGCTTCATCTGCGGTTTGGTTCATCAGATTCCCTTGAGCTGCTGCATCGATCATCGTCCTATGATTTACCGTAAGACCATTGTAGAAGGTACAGATTTGGGCTGACCGTTCTAACTGGTGATTAGGGCATTTCTTCAGCAGGGTTTTGAAACGCTCCCATGCAGTGTAAAGAGATTCATCATAACTTTATTTGAAGTTAATGATGTCATTCTTCAGTTTGGTTTGTTTAGAAGGAGGGAAATATTTGGTTAGGAATTTAGTTTCCATCTCTGTCCATGACGTGATGGAATCTTTTTCCAGTCCTTCAAACCAAGTTTGAGCATGATGAGTGAGAGAATAGGGGAACAAGTATAGTCGAACTATATCTTGTCCTATCCCTGGCTGTTTGTAGGAGTTCGAAAGAGATATGAATTTATTAAGGTGAGAATTAGGATCGTCATTCGGTAATCCATGAAACTGACAACTATTCTGAATGAGCTGGATGATGTGATGTTTTAACTCGAACGAGTTTCCTTGAATCTCTGGAAATCTGATTGGTCCTCCTCGACCTTCTGAAATGACCCGTCCTAATCCATCTGGACGAAGTCCATATCGATTACAAATGATTCACCATAGTTGATTACATCGTGAGGTACTTGACCTCTATATGATACATTTTACAAACATTGCATTCGTTTTTTAAAAGACAATCTTTCATTACATCAAAAGTTGACGGCATGCATACCATTTCATAATATATCCAACTATACTTGACTTAATAATAATCTTGATGAACTCAACGACTCGAATGCAACGTCTTTTGAAATATGTCATGAATGACTCCAAGTAATATCTTTTAAATGAGCAAATGCACAGCGGAAGATTTCTTTCATACCTGAGAATAAACATGCTTTAAAGTGTCAACCAAAAGGTTGGTGAGTTCATAAGTTTATCATAAAACAATAAAATTCATCATTTTGATAAACCACAAGATTTAAATGCTGCATGGTACAAATGGGCCCGAATCCTATACCCACCTGTAATGTACATGCGATATCTTTTAAATACAGTACACCTTTCTCGTGTACGAAATCATCTTTCATAAATCTTAGTAACCGTACACATATCTCGCGCACAAAAATAGCATACACATAACCTGTGTATAAAATCATTCTCTCGATACATAACATTCAATTTGCATTGGTGGCAATTATCATGTCCACATAATTCAATAGTGGCAATTATCATGTCCACATAATTCAATGATGGCAATTATCATGTCCACATAATTCAATAATAATTCGCAGAACTTCTGTCTGCATAATAATTTCATTCGAGGAATGTTTTGATTGTGTCTATCTCGTCAAACATTTATAAAAGCATTTCATGTATTCGCAGTTTAAAATATATTTTAAAGGCATTTAATAAAGCAGTTGTAAAAACAGCGCATGTATTCTCAGTCCCAAAAATGTAAAGAGTAAAAGGGAATCAAATGAACTCACGCATATAAATATTATAAAATAGTTAATAAAGCATTTGCATGTATTCTCAGCCCAAAAACGTAAAGAGTAAAAGGGAGCAAATGAACTCACCAAATGTATTTTGTAGTAAAAATACATATGAAGACATTGAACAATTGTAGGATTGGTCTCGGATTCACGAACCTATATCAGTTATATATATATATATATATATTAACACATATAATTGTAACCGAACAGATTTATATATTATATCTTAAATTATATACTATATATATTTAGTTTGTGTGTATATATTCAAATGCTTAATATTTATATAGTTATATCAATATATGTTTGATTGATATTTTAATAAAAATACCTAACATGTTATATATGAATATTTATATAAATTTTGTTAATATGATTAAAATATACTTATAACTTTAATTATAATCTTAAAACTTTTATTTTTCCTAAACGTTATTAGTTTTAATAATAATGATACTTTTAAATTTAAATAAAAAGATAAGTTTACTAATAATGATAATTCTAATATTAGTCTTAATGATAATATTACTAATTTTAAGGATAAGAGTCATTATGTTAATCATAATAAGGATAATATTATTTTTTTAGTAATAATGTTAATGTTAATATTAATAATCAGTAGTAATAATAACATTAATAATAATCACACTAAAAGTAATAATAATAACAACCTGACTAGAAAAAGATCAAAAGAGGATAACTGCCCATGCCCAGGCTCGAACCCACAACCTCCCGTTCATCCGACATACGCCTAACCATCCTTCCATTTTGGTTTTTCTGTTTTAATAGCACGACTTAATTATATATCCTATGAATATCTGTTTCTTCTCCTTCCTCCTCTTCTTTAAACTAAATTAATCAGAATCAAAATGATCATAATCCTAAACATAAACATAATCATAAATCAAAATCGAAAATCAAAATCATTATTGCTCATCTGCAACATGGTTCATCACTTACCATCTTCTTCCATACCGATGACTTCATCCTTGGTATCATCACAGCTCATTATACATTATCAATATCGAAATCCATAAGTATCATCAACTTAGTCATGGTTCAAAGTTTTCGATGTAATTCAGTAATATATTTCCACATAAAATCATGACCTCATTGTGACATCTTGCACTCATCATCATCACAGTATGCTGTAACTCCTTCTCCTTGTGAATTTCGATTGGGCCATCATAAAGTGTTGGGCTTATTGATGCTAGAATCAATTTGGGCCGAATCAGATAGAAGGTATAAAGGCTGCGAAGAAAAATAACAAGCATCCCTGGAACCGTTTCAATTTGTAAAAGCAATCAAATAAAGTAAAGCAAGTGATTGTTTTCTTTAATCACAAAGTGGAACCACTTGTTGAGTGTTTGTCGGACATTGGATTGCAAACCGTCCCACTTTTTCTTTTATTGTATAGAAAATTGATAAGGTATTATATAATGTTTTCAAGAGTGTTCCATTTGCCAAACTCAATCTGCGAGTATACATATTCTTTTCTTAATTCGCAAACTCACTCCACAGGTGAAAGGAAACGTGGTGTTTGGTTGTAGTGTTTTACGATTAAAACAGAAAGAGATTTGGAGGGGTATAGCTAGAGAGAGAGAAGAGAAAGAATAGGCGGTATGGTGGTGGCATTCGATATAAGTTACAACAGAAAAATATACATGGAGTGAACCATGGTGATGCTTGGTGAGGTGTGATTGTTTAAACTAGAACGAAAACAATAGCTTGCGGTTGATGTTTGGTGATGGAGTTTCGATGAAGTGGTGGTGTGTGTGTTGATAGTTGTGGTTTTTGACAGAAATAGAAGTTGGAATAGCATGTAGTCGTAGCAGCAATCAAAGGTTATAAGTTTGGTAAGTTGGCGATTTAGTGATTTTCGTTTAGTGCAAGATTATGAAGAGGATGTATGGGTTTGTTTGAAAAGTTAATAGCACAGCAGCAGTGATCATATTAGAAAAAGAATAGATGTTGCAGGAGTTGTCGTGGATGTCGAGCAAGTCACGAAGGAGAAGATCATAGATGTTGTGCGGTGGTTGCAACAAGGGTGATGGTTATCCGAAGGTGTTTGATATGTATAGAACTCAATCAACATGAGTTATCTATGGTGACTTCTTGGACAAAACAAGTGATCTTCGTAGATTTTTAAACCCAATTTATCATTAATTATAGTAGTAAGTATTCACGCCTTTTAGTAAGGTTACACATAAATTAATAATTACAAACCGATGGATCTTTAAGTGGAGTGGGTATTGAATTTTTAACACAGACAAACAAAAGAGGTTAAAATATAAAAAGCTGATTGGAGTCTGTAACAGCTTTTGGATCCTTCTCCATATTAAAGTCGTGATTTAAGAATCATAAAGCAATAATTACTGCAGAAAGATAACGATGGAAACAGAATACGATGTGCTATATTTAAATATATATAATGTATCTATGTCCATATATATCAGTATTCTATATATATTTACGTATGTATTTGTATATATTTAAGTATATATCAGTAATTTATATGTACCTTTAACTGTGCTTATTTATATATCCATATATATATAACAGTATAATTGCATATGTATTGGCATTTAATTACAATCTATGTTAATTTTATATACGTATTTTATCGGTATCTGCATCTGTATATACAATATTTTATCTATATATGTAAAACTGTAATATATATATATATATATATATATATATATATATATATATATATATATATATATATATATATATATATATATGTATACATATTTATACATATTTATATATATCTATATATATATATATATATATATATATATATATATATATATATATATATATATCTGTATTTGTATAACTATATATATAAGTATATATTAAATATATAAAGAAACATAATAATATTAATTATACACATATTAATATTAAATATTAATTTTTAATAATAATAAAGAATCTAATAATAATTATAATAATAATAACAATAATAATATTAATAATATTAATAATAATATCATTACTTATACATATCAAATTATATATATATATATATATATATATATATATATATGTGTGTGTGTTTTTAATAGTTACTTAATTCTTCTATTTATTATTTTACATGTTTAATTCAAATGTTTATTTCTAATACTTAAATAATATTTTATTTTGAATTATATTTCCAATATATATATATATATATATATATATATATATATATATATATATATATATATATATATATCTATTTAAAATTTGTTGTTCGTGAATCGTCGGGAATGGTTAAAGGTCAAATGAATATATGAACATCGTTCCAAAATTTTCTAGACTCAACATTACATACTTTGCTTATCGTATCGAAATCATATAAAGATTAAGTTTAAATTTAGTCGGAAATTCCCGGGTCGTCACACCTTCAATCGAGGGTTTCGTGTTTTCTACTAAAGTAACGCGTAATGCCATTTGGTTTCTGATTCGTGCTTCCTTGCGTGCTTTAGAGATTATTGCGTCTGGATCAGGTACGAATAACAACAGCCCTGGTCTAGATCGGGTTTGGGTCATACACTAGGTATGCCTTTTTGTTTTTACTTTTCACAAATAAACTAAATTATAATAAGCTAATCTAAACTAATCTAATTCTAAGGTAATCTAATTTAATCTAAGGTAATCTAAGGTGGCCTAATCTAAGGTAAAATAGAGTAATCTAAAGTAATATAATCTAATTAACTAACTATCCTATGGTGGAATATGTTTTTGGTTCTACCTAATGATTCCCTGGTATTTCGGTAACAAAGTTCCGCACAAACTATTCAACAAACCAAGTGGACAGGCCAACTACGGAGAGGTAGGATCCTTTTGGTCCCAATATAATTGGCGACTGTTCAGAAAATCCAATAACCAAGTTCGTGTATAATTGTCTTTCTTACACACCACTAAATGCTTGCGAGTAAGTTTGATTGAAAACAGTATTGCCTGATACCAGTTCCCCGGCAACGGCGCCAAAAACGAGTAGGTCTCTCTCTTGATATGGCCGAAACGGATGGTTTTTATTTGCGCGGTGTCGTTAGGCCGCGGCTCGCCAGGATCAGCCACTCGTGGGAGAGGGTACTGTTTTAAATTTATATTTAGCGAGGCCTAAATCTTACTACTCCTTATAAGTAAGGGAAGTATGACCTAGAGTCGTATTTTTGAGATATCAGTAACATCGAACCTATATTGTAGCCTAAGATAGTTAGGGAGTAGTGAATATTTATTTTAGGATTTTCTAATTTATAAGATAGATAAAGTAAATGCGATAAAATTTGTAATTCAGATAAGGTTAAACTAAGTGCATACTAGGACTTCATCAGTTATTCTGCCGAGATTATGGAATGCTGGCTCATGAATAGGCAGAGGCCCTGTATTCATTACACTGGTCCTAAACGCCCCTGTCATAAGACCTGTCACTGGGTACTGCGTTAGGCTTGAAGATTCTGAATAGACAGCAACGTCCCTTACCCCCGACGCCCGTGTAGTCTGACTACAGGCGTACACATTCAGACGGCTCATCCAATTGAGCGAATCGGTTGGGTGACTTATTAACATTCCAAAATGGTCTGAACTTTCTTAAGCATAATAGAATACATGGTTTACCATATCCGAGAGACGTGATGTGCCTCAATGCTTTTGTTAATGATTGGTAAAAGATAGTTAGGCCCTTAAAAAGAGTTCAACCATAAAGAACACCATGGACAAGTCAAGTCTAACTTCCATGAACACGTTCGGTTATCCTAACGGTCCAATCCTTTATGTGTCTAAACAAACAGTTCCTTAATTAACTAAGAATCCCTTAAGCGGGGTGCAATGCTTGAGACCGCGTTATATTGCAGTGTACTGGTCAACACTAATCGTGTTCCATGGCCTTACTTAGCAGAGGTACAGCTTACAACAACCGATGTGCTTCAGCGTGCACGTACGAAGTTTATATGCTTGGTGACTACACTAGCATGGTCTAGGACCGACAATGTACTAGGGGTCTAGTAAGATGTTTCACTAAGAAAGAGTCCTCAGTCGGAATCCAAAGCTCGATAGACTTACTACAAACGGTGTGCCTCGGTCGATCTTACATTGTATCCGATAGACTTCTCTTACCAAGGGGTGACACAGATAGTGTACTCTGAATCGGGGTTCGCGACTTCCCAATAACAGAGCCTATAACTACGTTCTATTAGTTGGAAAAGCGATTGAGTTTAAAGCATAATCGGAAAGCATTTCAACAACATACGTAAACCATAATATTATTTCGGCATTATAACTGCTTACATCATAGCATACACTAAAGATAACTACTCGCTAATCATGGCAATAATATCATAAAACATTATATAAGATAAAGGATAGAAGTACCAGTAGATTAAACGAGTTCTGAATACAAAAGTGACAACTTCAAGACTCCAGACCGCTCCTAATACAATCTTCAGCGTTCGCCTCTGGGTACTTAATTTCCCGCTCGGAGGTGAGAAGGCCTTGAAAGTATGACTAATATTGTACAAGAGAGAGAAAGAAGTGAATTGAATTGTGTGTTGGAATGAATGACAAAGACCCTTTAAATAGACTTGGAATTTGCCAGCATACGCGTGGCAGGGCGTATGGTAGCCCGTTTTTGGCAGGCCGTATGCAAGGCAGGCCGTATGGTGGCTCGTGTGGTGGCACGTATATGGCAGGCCGTTTCCATACTGGCAGGCCGTATGGCTTGCTGGTCAGCCTTGATTCCCTGGATCGTAACTTGATTTCTTGTCTTTCACCATTTTCGCTCTAGAATCTTCGTTTTAGCTCCGATTCTCTTGATTCTTTTTGCACCGCCTTTGTAATTACTGGTTCTTCAATTCTAACCGACGAAGTGGGTATTTTACCGACAAAGTTCAAATCTTTCTTGTTTTTGGGCCTTAATACCGGGGTGAAAACGTGACTTTTTAGACGATATCACCGTAGAATTTTTCTCCGATGAAGTTATGAATCAATACTTCATCATTTATTGTTGTTGGTACCCCTTGGTACCTATGGTGAGTATGATGTTTATATCCGAGGTACAGATTGTGATGTTGAGGCGTGTGATGGGGATGTTGTTGTTGGTGGTGGTAATGGTACTGTTGGTGTTGATGATGGTGATACTGGTTATGCTGCTGGTGTTTGTAATCCTTGCACCATATTCTCCAAAGCCACTACCCGAGCGCAAAACTCTTGACTTCTTCTATTATACTGGGATGATTGGCGGTTCGGACAAGCGGATGAATAAGATTTAGAATATTGGATATTATGTAGTCGTTGCGAGCTGTTCTGGAAATGAGGGTGAAAATGGTGTTACGAACAGGTTCGCCGGTAAGTGCTTCGGGTTCTTCGCCAAGAGGTGAATGTGGTGGATGGAAGGGATCGCCTTCTTCTTGTCTCCAATGATTAAGTAGATTATGAACCCATCCCCAATTCATCCAGAATAGATGATGGCTAATTGGTTGATCCATTCTAGTTACGCTGTTTTCAGAACTTGAGTGGAAATCCATATCGGAATAACTGTCGGAATCTAAGGAATTTGAACTAGATACAAGATTCATTTTGTGTAATCAAGAAAAAGATTTTTGGAATGAAATAGATTATAGGACTAATTTGGTAGTCCTCAATACATAGTTTACATATGTATTTATAATACCAGAATCCCATAAGTTACGGAGGATTTTATGGAAGATATCAGGCAAAGTTTACTGTAATAGATATGCCAAGATATGAATTTTGTCTATACTCTATCTATGCAATCAATGCAATAAGACGCGTTTAGACTTAAGATGATAGACATGTAATTTCCGACAAGAAATGATAGGCAAAACTTTTGACATGCAAACACAGTCGAAGTCCAGACTTACGAATGTATCCTAACAACTATCAGTTAGACACACTAATGCAAGGCCTGGTTCACTAAGACCAACGCTCTGATACCAACTGTGACGATCGCTCCAAATCCATCTGTACGAACACGTCATTCATCGATTTCATTGCGAGGTATTTGACCTCTATATGATACGTTTTGTAAACATTGCATTCTTTTGAAAAGGCACACCATAAATGAATATTTAAATCAAAGGTTTTCGACATCTGATGATTTCTATATATAGACAATCACCATAAATAATAGTTTACAACAGTACTTCCGTTGACAATGCAGTTAAAATTAGATACATGGTGATGATTTGGTGAATGCAACGTTTCCTAGAAAAATATGCCATGTAAGACTCCATGCACATAGCTTGTCTAACATATAAGCAAACAGCGGAAGACTTCTAGGGAACCTGAGAATAAACATGCTAACAAGTGTCAACACAAAGGTTGGTGAGTTCATAGTTTTAATGTTTCGTATAATCTGTATATAAAGGTGGATCACAAGATTTCAGTTGTTTCATCCAAAAAACGTTTATCAAAATATTCTACAAGATTGAGCACCCTGGCAACTAAACTTAACGTATATATAATTTATACCCTTTGTATAATCATCTTAATAATACACGTAAACTAACGTGTACGCTTCTCAAATAGCATACGTCCGTTAAAAGGCTAGTGCTCTAGCTCGAACGGGGATATCAAGCCCTATGGATCCATATACTACTACTCGCGCCTACCAGTTCTTATAACCGGCAGTTACTAGTTACCAAAGCTAAGGGATTTTCGGTTCAAACTCAGTATAGAATTTAGTATGTACTTGTGTCCATTGTTTAAAATAAAGTGCATGTATTCTCAGCCCAAAAATATATATTGCAAAAGCATTTAAAAAGGGAGCAAATGAAACTCACCTTAGCAGCATATAAAGTCGTTCACCAAAATGTGACCGAAACTCGGATTACCAAATAACCGTAGATCTCAACCTAGAGAACATATGTTGGTCAATAAATGTTTATCAAGCTAGGTCAGGTCATAGTGTATCACAATCCTAATGCTCGAGATCGACATACAAAATTTATCAAAGTCGTTTCAAAAAGTCAATTTTGACAATAGTTCAATAAAACGAGACGTACCTTATATAAGGATTCATTTACTCGGTTGGTAATATTCAAAAATCCAATTTATCAATCTCGTAAACAAGTTGTTTAAATCTTAATTGCAGATTCAAAAGCAATTTCAATTAACGTCAATCATAATTCAGTTGATCATATCTTTTAATCCGTTCATAGAAATTATACAATTTCTAAATGAAAAGTTATTGATTTTTCGCCAGCTTTCCAAAAACATGTATATAATATACCTTTTACCAGTAATATATGTATTTAATTCGTGATTCATTATAAACTGTTTAATGACGAAATTTAGTATACAAGCATGCATAAACATATATACTCGAGCACTAGACATGTATACACTATTAATATATAAAAGATAAGATATGAATGCTCACGTATCAATATTGTGATTCAATATTGCAAGAAAGTACGTAGACGCAACAGAGATGATAAACACTAGTTTGACTCACAAGCAAAACCCTCAAATCATACCCATAACCTCCATGGCTATAACCCATAATTTCCTTAGCTTTATCCCGCTCGAAAACCCATTTTGAAATTGTTTGGCCATAACCTCGTCGTAATATTTTATGTAAAATACTAATAATAACGGTAACGATATCTGATAATACTAATACTAATACTAATACTAATACTAATAATAATAAGATTAATATTATTAATCTTAATAATAATAATAATAATAATAATAATAATAATAATAATAATACAGAGAGAGTAGATGGAAAGATATATGTTTGATCAAAACAGAAAACGAATGAATTTATAGGACCTGGCCTGAAAAAGTACCCCATGCGATCGCATGGGGTTTGCACTGGTTTGCCATGCGATCGCATGGCTGAAAAATCCAGCTCACATATGTTTTGTCCTACGCTTGTCGACATATTTATTAATTATATTTATAATATATAATTTATATAATTAATTATATATTATATTAAATTCACGTGCATAGTTGACTTGTAATTTTTGTTCTGATAAGTCGTACGTCATCACGCGACTTATGTCCTGGTTCCGGTTTTTCGAGTGTCCCTTCGTATGCTGTGAAAACTTGTAATTTACATTTTGGGACACGTACCTTTGTCAAAATATAGCCTTAAATTATTCATAAATTATATCACTCGAAATATAATTTATACATTTGAGTGTTTTGGTCATTTACTTCTTTAAATCATCGTCTCGCTATTTGTTAATATATATTTAATATCAAATCGTTTTTAAGATTAAGTTAATATTTTATTTTATCACCTTGTAAAATATATATATACATTTTCATTTTGATATAGTGTTTACTGTAGCAAAGTTATCGCAGCAAAGTTTTTTTTACTGTAGCAAATAGTAATTTTCGAAAACACTGTAGCTTTTCGGGTACTGTAGCAATTCGAAAATACAGTAGCAAATTAGTGTTTTACTGGTTCATCTTAAACGTTTTAGTTAACTTATCTAAATATCAATCAGATAATCAAACCAATAAGGTTAATGCACAGTATCATTTTCATAACACTTTGTTACGTTTTCAAGTTATAGCATATGTATCTATTTACATATAATTGTTCGCGAATCGTTGAGAACAATCGAAGGGTAATTGAATAGTTCAAAATTTTGAGATTCAACTTCATAGACTTTGCTTATCGTGTCGGAAACGTTAAAGATTAAGTATAAATTTGGTCAGAAATTTCCGGGTCATCACAGTACACAACCATAGTGCTTCACAGTGTTGTACAGTACAACACTGTAAAGCACCATGGTTGTGTACATAACCAAAGTGGGTTGTGTACTTATCATCACCCAATAATTAAAAAACTTTGAGTAATAGATGAATTATAGTAAGAACAACTATAATCGATATAGTTGATGACTGTTATCATCCTAAAAAGTTCCCCTTAACAAATAATGAACAGAATGGAAGTAGTTTAGCATGTACCTAGGTCAACAGTTACTGATACATGTATTAACTTTTTAATTGACCACAGTAGATGATTTTTTTATGTAAAGTTTGTCAAGTTAAACTCTAATTTTGTAGTAAAAAGTCGTGGGAATGAGTGATTAGTAATCAATTTTACAGAGATCAAATTAAAAGTTAACGTATCTGTAGAGGATGATGATCGATTCAGTGACGGATCTAGGATTCGTAGTCACCGGTGTCACTAGTTAAAAGTACAAAACAAAACTATCCAGTGGTATCACACAAAAAAATTTACACTATCCAATGGTATCACTAGTTAAAAGTCAAAAAAAAATTCACTACATCGCGTATTTAGGTAGTAGTCCATGCTACCACTAGAGTGTGAATAGGTCCGCCCTTGGATCGATTATAGGACAATTCGTCACTACAGGAACAATTTATGGTAAGAGGTCTCGGTATGTATTGTCAATTCCAGCGTCGATAAGGGACGCAGCTCAAAATTGGACACCATCCCACCGTCTCTTGTAGTAGTATCTCGACGTCGTTGGCCACTTGTAGTGACCCGAACTTTTCCATGTTTATATATATTAATTGAGATTGATATTTACATGATTAAATGTTTCCAACATGTTAAGCAATCAAACTTGTTAAGACTTGATTAATTGAAATATGTTTCATATAGACAATTGACCACCCAAGTTGACCGGTGATTCACGAACGTTAAAACTTGTAAAAACTATATGATGACATATATATGGATATATATATAGTTAACATGATACTATGATAAGTAAACATATCATTAAGTATATTAACAATGAACTACATATGTAAAAACAAGACTACTAACTTAATGATTTTTAAACGAGACATATATGTAACGATTATCGTTGTAAAGACATTTAATGTATATATATCATATTAAGAGATATTCATACATGATAATATCATGATAATATAATAATTTAAAATCTCATTTGATATTATAAACATTGGGTTAACAACATTTAACAAGATCGTTAACCTAAAGGTTTCAAAACAACACTTACATGTAACGACTAACGATGACTTAACGACTTAGTTAAAATGTATATACATGTAGTGTTTTAATATGTATTTATACACTTTTGAAAGACTTCAATACACTTATCAAAATACTTCTACTTAACAAAAATGCTTACAATTACATCCTCGTTCAGTTTCATCAACAATTCTACTCGTATGCACCCGTATTCGTACTCGTACAATACACAGCTTTTAGATGTATGTACTATTGGTATATACACTCCAATGATCAGCTCTTAGCAGCCCATGTGAGTCACCTAACACATATGGGAACCATCATTTGGCAACTAGCATGAAATATCTCATAAAATTACAAAAATATGAGTAATCATTCATGACTTATTTACATGAAAACAAAATTACATATCCTTTATATCTAATCCAAACACCAACGACCAAAAACACCTACAAACACTTTCATTCTTCAATTTTCTTCATCTAATTGATCTCTCTCAAGTTCTATCTTCAAGTTCTAAGTGTTCTTCATAAATTCCAAAAGTTCTAGTTTCATAAAATCAAGAATACTTTCAAGTTTGCTAGCTCACTTCCAATCTTGTAAGGTGATCATCCAACCTCAAGAAATCTTTGTTTCTTACAGTTGGTTATCATTCTAATACAAGGTAATAATCATATTCAAACTTTGGTTCAATTTCTATAACTATAACAATCTTATTTCAAGTGATGATCTTACTTGAACTTGTTTTCGTGTCATGATTCTGCTTCAAGAACTTCGAGCCATCCAAGGATCCATTGAAGCTAGATCCATTTTTATCTTTTTTTCTAGTAGGTTTATCCAAGGAACTTAAGGTAGTAATGATGTTCATAACATCATTCGATTCATACATATAAAGCTATCTTATTCGAAGGTTTAAACTTGTAATCACTAGAACATAGTTTAGATAATTCTAAACTTGTTCGCAAACAAAAGTTAATCCTTCTAACTTGACTTTTAAAATCAACTAAACACATGTTCTATATCTATATGATATGCTAACTTAATGATTTAAAACCTGGAAACACGAAAAACACCGTAAAACCGGATTTACGCCGTCGTAGTAACACCGCGGGCTGTTTTGGGTTAGTTAATTAAAAACTATGATAAACTTTGATTTAAAAGTTTTTATTCTGAGAAAATGATTTTTATTATGAACATGAAACTATATCCAAAAATTATGGTTAAACTCAAAGTGGAAGTATGTTTTCTAAAATGGTCATCTAGACGTCGTTCTTTCGACTGAAATGACTACCTTTACAAAAATAACTTGTAACTTATTTTTCCGACTATAAACCTATACTTTTTCTGTTTAGATTCATAAAATAGAGTTCAATATGAAACCATAGCAATTTGATTCACTCAAAACGGATTTAAAATGAAGAAGTTATAGGTAAAACAAGATTGGATAATTTTTCTCATTTTAGCTACGTGAAAATTGGTAACAAATCTATTTCAACCATAACTTAATCAACTTGTATTGTATATTATGTAATCTTGAGATACCATAGACACGTATACAATGTTTCGACCTATCATGTCGACACATCTATATATATTCCGGAACAACCATAGACACTCTATATGTGAATGTTGGAGTTAGCTATACAGGGTTGAGGTTGATTCCAAAATATATATAGTTTGAGTTGTGATCAATACTGAGATACGTATACACTGGGTCGTGGATTGATTCAAGATAATATTTATCGATTTATTTCTGTACATCTAACTGTGGACAACTAGTTGTAGGTTACTAACGAGGACAGCTGACTTAATAAACTTAAAACATCAAAATTTATTAAAAGTGTTGTAAATATATTTTGAACATACTTTGATATATATGTATATATTGTTATAGGTTCGTGAATCAACCAGTGGCCAAGTCTTACTTCCCGACGAAGTAAAAATCTGTGAAAGTGAGTTATAGTCCCACTTTTAAAATCTAATATTTTTGGGATGAGAATACATGCAGGTTTTATAAATGATTTACAAAATAGACACAAGTACGTGAAACTACATTCTATGGTTGAATTATCGAAATCGAATATGCCCCTTTTTATTAAGTCTGGTAATCTAAGAATTAGGGAACAGACACCCTAATTGACGCGAATCCTAAAGATAGATCTATTGGGCCTAACAAACCCCATCCAAAGTACCGGATGCTTTAGTACTTCGAAATTTATATCATATCCGAAGGGTGTCCCGGAATGATGGGGATATTCATATATATGCATCTTGTTAATGTCGGTTACCAGGTGTTCACCATATGAATGATTTTTATCTCTATGTATGGGATGTGTATTGAAATATGAAATCTTGTGGTCTATTGTTACGATTTGATATATATAGGTTAAACCTATAACTCACCAACATTTTTGTTGACGTTTAAAGCATGTTTATTCTCAGGTGAATATTAAGAGCTTCCGCTGTTGCATACTAAAATAAGGACAAGATTTGGAGTCCATGTTTGTATGATATTGTGTAAAAACTGCATTCAAGAAACTGATTTCGATGTAACATATTTGTATTGTAAACCATTATGTAATGGTCGTGTGTAAACAGGATATTTTAGATTCTCATTATTTGATAATCTACGTAAAGCTTTTTAAACCTTTATTTATGAAATAAAGGTTATGGTTTGTTTTAAAAATGAATGCAGTCTTTGAAAAACGTCTCATATAGAGGTCAAAACCTCGCAACGAAATCAATTAATATGGAACGTTTTTAATCAATAAGAACGGGACATTTCAGTTGGTATCCGAGCGTTGGTCTTAGAGAACCAGAATTTTGCATTAGTGTGTCTTATCGAGTTTGTTAGGATGCATTAGTGAGTCTGGACTTCGACTGTGTTTACTTGAAAAATGATTGCTTAACAAATTTTGTTGGAAACTATATATTTTTAACATGTGAATATTATGTGATATATTAATCTCTTAACACGTTTGATATTATGTGATAGATGTCTACCTCTAGAACAAGTCCCATTGACTCACCTAATAATAATGAAGAGTCAAATGTAAATTGGAATGATTCGTGGACTGATTCACAAGTTCCCGAAGAGGAACCGGAAGAAGAGTCGGAACCGGAAGAAGAATCGGAACCTGAAGAAGAATCGGAACCGGATGAAGAAATAGAACCGGTGGGGGAAATAATAAAACGGTTAAGTAAAAGAAAATCCTCAACCAACCGACCAAGGTTAATTATGGTCAATGGTGTTTCCGCCAAGGAAGCAAAATATTGGGAGGATTACCAATTCTCCGATGAATCGGATTCCGACGAGAATTCCGATGATGTTATAGAAATTACCCCAACTGAATTTAAAAAGGCAAAAGAAAATAATAAGGGAAAGGGCATAAAAATAGAGAAATCTAATTCCAACCCCGATGAACTTTATATGTATCGTCAACCCCCGAAGTCCTTAAGTTGTAACAATGACCCGGGAACCTCTAAACCACCAGGTTTTTCTAAACCAATGTGGATCACGACGGCTCGTATTAGGGGAACATCATATATCCCTAGAAACTTGGCAAAACGAACCAAAACCGAAGAAGAAGAAACAAGCGAGTCGGAATAAGATAGTTGTATTCGTGTGGTGTAATATATGTAATATAGTGTGCTTATGCTTTATGATATATGTAAAAATTGCTTGTATTAATAAGAATTTTTTTTATGAATCTAACTCTTGTCTATTTTACAGTATAAAAACACAAAATGGATAGGCAACCCAATATTTTAAGAGACCTACCCGGAGACATGATTGATGAAATCTTGTCTAGAGTCGGTCAGAATTCTTCGGCACAACTATTTAAGGCTAGATCAGTTTGTAAGACATTCGAAGAACGTTCCAAGAATGCCTTGGTTTATAAAAGGCTTTCGTTCAGAAGATGGGGGATATCACATTGGGAAATCCATAAGTTACGATGTGTTTACTTTGACGCATATATTGCGGGGAACCCAAATGCTATTTTACGCAATGGGTTAAGAAATTATTTTGACTCAATATATCCGAATATTGGACTTCGTGATTTAGAAAAAGCGGCTAACATGCAACATAAAGAAGCATGTTATGCTTACGGATTAGTAATGTTCGCTTCTCACCAAAGTAAGAACAAGAACATCGGGCTACAACTATTAAACAAAACGTTCCCACAAGTGACGGAGTCGGTAATTGGGGTAAGAAATGAGGTTTTTAGATTGTTACGGGACTGTTGGACATTACGTAACCCTCGTCCCTTTGACGACGTTACAACACGTTGTCTTATCAACGGCCATAACGGTTATGTTCTACAAGACCAAGGATGGGAAGTAGTCCTAGTAAAACCAGAATGCATGACTTGTTTCTGGACGTATGAATTACGTGTCTTTATTGCCTTTGCTGAACGACTTGAGTACTAGCTAGAATTATCTTCACAACCATTTTGTATCAAATTTATTGTGTGCTATATTTCATGCTATATGTAAAATAAGCGGTATTGTAAGTTTGTAAAATGTTGTGTAAAAGTTTGAACGCGAAATATTATTATAGTCAGTTTTTCATATAGAATTGTAGTATTTGAATTGTATATTAGCTACTAAGTATGAACTTAACGGGTAGGTACTACCCGAATTTAAACTTATAAAACGCTAATATGAAGAAAAAGCTTTTATAAATGAGTTCATATTATGCTACGAAATACTATTAACTACTCTTAATATTCTGTATGATTAACTTGTTCCATTTAACTATTTTGAAGGAAATGGCACCGACTACTCGACACACCGTGAATATGAATGAAGAGGAATTCCGTACTTTTCTAGCTTCAAACATAGCCGCAGTACAGGCTGCGCTACATACCAACAATAACCTTGGATCTAGCAGTACAGGAAATCGTGTAGGATGCACCTACAAAGAATTCACTGCCTGCAAACCTTTGGAATTTGATGGAACCGAAGGACCGATCGGATTGAAACGGTGGACTGAGAAGGTCGAATCGGTGTTTGCCATAAGTAAGTGTACTGAATAGGACAAAGTAAAGTACGCTACGCATACCTTCACAGGTTCTGCGTTAACATGGTGGAATACCTATCTAGAGCAAGTGGGACAAGACGATGCGTACGCACTATCGTGGTCAGCATTCAAGCACTTGATGAACGAGAAGTACCGTCCCAGAACCGAGGTCAATAAGCTCAAGACAGAACTTAGAGGGTTACGAACCCAAGGATTTGATATTACCACGTACAAAAGACGATTCACAGAATTGTGCCTATTGTGTCCGGGAGCATTCGAAGATGAGGAAGAGAAGATCGACGCGTTTGTGAAAGGATTACCGGAAAGAATCCAAGAAGATATAAGTTCACACGAGCCCACCTCCATACAACAGGCATGTAGAATGGCTCACAAACTCGTGAACCAGATTGAAGAAAGAATTAAAGAACAGACTGCTGAAGAGGCCAATATGAAGCAAGTCAAAAGAAAGTGGGAGGAAAACGGTGATAAGAATCACCAATACAACAACAACAGCAATTACAACAATAATCGCAACAATTATCCCAACAATCGCAACATCAATCGCAACTACAACAAACGGCCCAACAACAACAACAACAACAACAACAGCAACTACAACAATCATCCCAACAACAATAATAACCGCAACAACAACAACAACAATCAGAAGCAGCTATGCCAAAGGTGTGAAAAGAATCACTCGGGGTTCTGCACCAAATTTTGCAACAAGTGTAAAAGAAATGGTCATAGTGCGGCGAAGTGTGAGGTCTACGGACCAGGGGTTAATAGAACGAAAGGAACAAATGGTGTCGGAACGAGTAATGGCGGAGCAAGTAGTGTCGGAGCAAGTTATGCCAATGTAGTTTGTTATAAATGTGGAAAACCGGGCCACATTATTAGAAATTGCCCGAACCAGGAGAACACGAATGGACAAGGCCGTGGAAGAGTTTTCAATATTAATGCGGCAGAGGCACAGGAAGACCCGAAGCTTGTTACGGGTACGTTTCTTATTGACAATAAATCTGCTTACGTTTTATTTGATTCGGGTGCGGATAGAAGCTATATGAGTAGAGATTTTTGTGCTAAATTAAGTTGTCCATTGACGCCTTTGGATAGTAAATTTTTACTCGAATTAGCAAATGGTAAATTAATTTCAACAGATAATATATGTCGGAATCGAGAAATTAAACTGGTTAGCGAAACATTTAAGATTGATTTGATACTAGTAGAGTTAGGGAGTTTTGATGTGATAATCGGTATGGACTGGTTGAAAGAAGTGAAAGCGAAGATCGTTTGTTACAAAAATGCAATTCGCATTATACGAGAAAAAGGAAAACCCTTAATGGTGTACGGAGAAAAGGGCAACACGAAGCTACATCTTATTAGTAATTTGAAGGCACAAAAACTAATAAGAAAAGGTTGCTATGCTGTTCTAGCACACGTCGAGAAAGTACAAACTGAAGAAAAGAGCATCAATGATGTTCCCGTCGTAAAAGAATTTCCTGATGTATTTCCGAAAGAATTACCGGGATTACCCCCACATCGATCCGTTGAATTTCAAATAGATCTTGTACCAGGAGCTGCACCAATAGCTCGTGCTCCTTACAGACTCGCACCCGGCGAGATGAAAGAACTACAAAGCCAATTACAAGAACTTTTAGAGCGTGGTTTCATTCGACCAAGCACATTACCGTGGGGAGCTCCTGTTTTGTTTGTCAAGAAGAAAGATGGTACATTCAGGTTGTGTATCGACTACCGAGAGTTGAACAAACTTACCATCAAGAACCGCTACCCACTACCGAGAATCGATGACTTATTTGATCAACTACAAGGCTCGTCTGTTTATTCAAAGATTGACTTACGTTCCGGGTATCATCAAATGCGGGTGAAAGAAGATGATATTCCAAAGACTGCTTTCAGAACACGTTACGGTCATTACGAGTTTATGGTCATGCCGTTTGGTTTAACTAATGCACCAGCTGTGTTCATGGACCTTATGAACCGAGTGTGTGGACCATACCTTGACAAGTTTATCATTGTTTTCATTGATGACATACTTATTTACTCAAAGAATGACCAAGAACACGGTGAACATTTGAGAAAGGTGTTAGAAGTATTAAGGAAGGAAGAATTGTACGCTAAATTTTCAAAGTGTGCATTTTGGTTGGAAGAAGTTCAATTCCTCGGTCACATAGTGAACAAAGAAGGTATTAAGGTGGATCCGGCAAAGATAGAAACTGTTGAAAAGTGGGAAACCCCGAAAACTCCGAAACACATACGCCAGTTTTTAGGACTAGCTAGTTACTACAGAAGGTTCATCCAAGACTTTTCCAGAATAGCAAAACCCTTGACTGCATTAACGCATAAAGGGAAGAAATTTGAATGGAATGATGAACAAGAGAAAGCGTTTCAGTTATTGAAGAAAAAGCTAACTACGGCACCTATATTGTCATTGCCTGAAGGGAATGATGATTTTGTGATTTATTGTGATGCATCAAAGCAAGGTCTCGGTTGTGTATTAATGCAACGAACAAAGGTGATTGCTTATGCGTCTAGACAATTGAAGATTCACGAACAAAATTATACGACGCATGATTTGGAATTAGGCGCGGTTGTTTTTGCATTAAAGACTTGGAGGCACTACTTATATGGGGTCAAAAGTATTATATATACCGACCACAAAAGTCTTCAACACATATTTAATCAGAAACAACTGAATATGAGGCAGCGTAGGTGGATTGAATTATTGAATGATTACGACTTTGAGATTCGTTACCACCCGGGGAAGGCAAATGTGGTAGCCGATGCCTTGAGCAGGAAGGACAGAGAACCCATTCGAGTAAAATCTATGAATATAATGATTCATAATAACATTACTACTCAAATAAAGGAGGCGCAACAAGGAGTTTTAAAAGAGGGAAATTTAAAGGATGAAATACCCAAAGGATCGGAGAAGCATCTTAATATTCGGGAAGACGGAACCCGGTATAGGGCTGAAAGGATTTGGGTACCAAAATTTGGAGGTATGAGAGAAATGGTACTTAGAGAAGCTCATAAAACCAGATACTCAATACATCCTGGAACGGGGAAGATGTACAAGGATCTCAAGAAACATTTTTGGTGGCCGGGTATGAAAGCCGATGTTGCTAAATACGTAGGAGAATGTTTGACGTGTTCTAAGGTCAAAGCTGAGCATCAGAAACCATCAGGTCTACTTCAACAACCCGAAATCCCGGAATGGAAATGGGAAAACATTACCATGGATTTCATCACTAAATTGCCAAGTACTGCAAGTGGTTTTGATACTATTTGGGTAATAGTTGATCGTCTCACCAAATCAGCACACTTCCTGCCAATAAGAGAAGATGACAAGATGGAGAAGTTAGCACGACTGTATTTGAAGGAAGTCATCTCCAGACATGGAATACCAATCCCTATTATCTCTGATAGGGATGGCAGATTTATTTCAAGATTCTGGCAGACATTACAGCAAGCATTAGGAACTCGTTGTGAGGACCGGTCCTAATCCTCCCGGACGAAGTCTTCAACAGTTGGTCCCATTGCGATGTTCGACTTCAAATAATATCTTTAATATGAGTTAATGCACAGCGGAAGACTTAATTCGTACCTGAGAATAACATGCTTTAAATCGTCAACATAAAGTTGGTGAGATATATAGGTTTGATGCTAGCAGCGTAATAACTATGGACCACAAGATTTCATATGTAAACATTTTAATAAAAATATTCTAAGTGGTTGAGCACTTGGTAACCATACTTAACATTTAATCACGTCGCATATTCCCTTTATTATGAAATCTTACTACACCGTACCAAGTGTAGTCACGAAACGAAGTACTGTGCAACCGTTGAATACTGGTCGTCCAGTCCGGTTGGGGTTGTCAGGCCCGATAGATCTATCAACAGGATTCGCGTTTACAATACCGCTGTAAATATTAGTTACCAAGCTACAGGGAAGTATGCCAGTGGTACAACTCAACGTAGAATATATTTTTCAGTTACTTGTGCCCATAACGTAAAACATAAAATACATGTATTCTCATCCCGAAATATTTAGAGTTTAAAAGTGGGACTATATACTCACCTAATGTATTTTGTAGTAAAAATACATATAACATCACTGATCAAGTATATGGTTGGCATTCGATTCACGAACCTATATCAGGCATATATGTATATATATATTAACACATACAATTGTAATCAAATAAATAAATAAATATACATATATATATATATATATATATATATATATATATATATATATAATAATAATAATTTATAAATTATATCATTTTTATTTTAATAACCTATATTTTTCATAAATTTATTTTATATATTTAAAATAGATAAAAATATAAATTTTGTTATGTTATATGTATTAAATATATTATAATACCAAAACAGTGTTAATAATATTTAGATTTCATAATGAAACATTAATTTTGATAATAATACTAGTTATTTTATTTATTGTAATTATAATAATCATAATAATAATATTGAAAATAATAATAAAAGTAATGTTAATATTAATAATAATATTGATACTTTTAATTTTAATAAGAAAAATAAGTTTAATAATAATGATATTTCTAATACTTGTCTTAAGGATAGTACTACTAATTTTAATTATAAGAATCGTTATAAAGGTAATATTATTTTTAATAATAATGATAATATTAATAATTAGTAATAACCATATCTAATAATAATTGAAATTTCTATCAATGTAATAATAATAATTATAGTAATAATCGGAATCTAGCAATAATAAAAATTTTAAGATTAATAATAATACTTCTAATTGATATTTTTAATAATAATTGATATTCTTATTACATGATGATAATAATAATAATAATAATAATAATAATAATAATAATAATAATAATAATAATAATAATAATAATAATAATAATAATAATAATAATAATAATAATAATAATAATAATAATAATAATAATAATAATAAGATGAGTGTGTATACCCTTAAATGTTTTCTCTAAAAAGAATTTGTCCAAGACAGGGATCGAACCCGAGACCCCTAGTTAACCCGTCAACACCTAAGACCAACGAACCAACTCCAGTTTTTCTGTTTAAAGACTCAAACCCATTATTTATAATTCATATTTCGGCTCAATCAGAAACTTGCAGCCCAACATCTTTGTTCACAAGCCCACTTGTTAAAATTTTGGCCCGATCAATTCCCTGCCCATATTTATTCTCCTCTACCGTTCGTTTATAAAAAAAAATATCGGCTTAATAAACCTATAAGTGGAGCACTTTAACAGCCGACATTCTTGTCTTTAATAATTCCCACCATCATCCAAACTTTATCATTATTCCTTATCATCATCATACGCAACCATTAAAACAAATGAGTTTGTTTTCGGTTCTCACAGAAGCAGCAACGATTTGCAATGAGACAGGAGTTAAAACGGAAAAATAAGCAGGGTTATGGGGTGTTTGAACAGTGGAAACAATATGATGGCGCAGATGGGTTTCAATTAGAACAGAAAGCAAAAACGTTGCAGCTTCTATAGTAGCTTCGATGATTGAAAACAGAAAATAGTTTTTAGGAGAGAGAGAGAGGAGAGATGGTTGATCATACATGGTGATGGCAGATGTTGTGGGTTTCAAAGAAGGTGTTAGTGGTTTCGCTATTGGGTACAAGTGTTGGTAGTGGTTATGTGATCTTTCATTCGAACATATCAGAAAAGCGTTTGTAACGGTGGTTTCAAATTTGGTGATTTTCGGTTTAGAGAAAGAAGAGAGATAATAAGAGAGATAAGGTGGTTTTTGTATGAAGAAGAAGGTGGTTTCAGTAAGGGTTTGTGATGGTTTCGATTAAAATAGAAACATGAAATCAAATAACGGCTGTAACTGAAATCATTGATTGGTGATATAAGATCTGTCGAATTACAATTATAAAGAGAAGGTGCGTTTGTTTTGTGTTTTTAGGTTGTTTGATTCGACTGCAACAAAAACGCAACCGTGGTGATGGTTGTTTGAAGTCTTAAACAAAACTAGTGGTTTGATGGGTTTGGTATTAAAAGAGAATAAACGTGGCAGTGGTGGTGGTTAATATGGGCCTTAATTTTGAGATTTCAAGTTAAAGAAGGTAATGCAGAGGTATTCGAGTTTCTCATATTGATTTGGTTCATTTGATTTATAGCCAAATACTTGATTGACAGGGAATCTTCAGTACGAACGAGTCAGGAAGAAAACAATATCAATAATGATAAAGTGGATTGTGATGCGTAACCAATTTGAGACAGAAACAAAAATCAGGCATAGTATAGATGGAGATGTGAACCAAATTTTGGATTTTATGATCTTTAAAAACATATTTTTCTATTTCTACATGTACATATCCGTAATTTTATATGTATGTCTATATTTAAATATGTATTTGTATCAATATTTAAAGAAAGAGATCGTGTTGTGTAAGTGTGTGTATCATGGATCATTTACATAAGTAAAGGTCACTTAAGTCAAGAAACAAAACACTGAGGTTCACTTTTTAAATCATATATCATAATTCAACAAAGTACTAATACGATATAATTAATAATTAATAATAATAATGATAATAATATTTTTAAATGGAAATGGTAATAAATAATCATAATAACAAAAGATTATAGTTTTAATCATTCTTATGATATTGTTTATGTTTAACATCTTAAATAATCTTAACCTTTTAATTATAATTATAACAATAATAATAACAATATGATAAATGATAATAATAATAATCTTATTAGTTATACTAATTATTAATTTTTATTAATGATCATAATATCATCTCTTATACATATATATATATATATATATATATATATATATATATATATATATATATATATATATATATATATATATATATATATATATATATATATATATATACACATTTTTATATACAATAATTGTTCGTGAATCGTCGGGCTTGGTCAAGGGTAACTGATTATCCGAATATAGATTTTAAACTTTCTAGACTCAATATTAGGGTTTTTGCTTATCGTGTCAGAAACATATAGAGATTGGAGTTTAAATCTGGTCGAAAATTTTCGGGTCGTTACAGTACCCACCCGTTAAAGAAATTTCGTCCCCGAAATTTGATAGAGGTTGTCATGGATAACAGTAAGAATGTTTTCATGACGAATATGAGGTAATAATGGAGTTTTTTTTTTTTTTTTTTTTTTTTAAAGATATAGATAAAACGATTCGAGCATGTGAAGCGTACGAGTGAAGCTATCACAAAAGAGCGAAATAAGTAAATAAATATGTTCGTTTCAACTGATGACGTAATTATGAGTGATTTCCAGTATTCACGGGATTTAAAGAAAATCTTACGTAATAAGATTTGATTTTTCAGCGATCAAGATCTTATTTGATTTAATACAACAATCTATTTTGATTTCTCTGTCGGATATTTCACTATAAATCTACCCCTTTCGCTTTTCTTATTTTCCACACCTTCTATTCTTTCTCCCTCTATTCATTCCTTAATATGCTCCATCAATTCCTGATTCTTGGTATACTCCAAACTTTCGTATCTGTAATTCTTCTTTTTCATCTACCGCCAGAAGAATCTGTTTACTTCTACTATACTCTTGTGTTTATTGTGTTTCTAGTTCTCCCGTGTCTTTATATTACTATATGCATTGATATACACGGTTTGAAATTTCGGGGTTATTATCGAGCTTTATATTCTTCATTGTTTTCCAAAGCTTCATGCTTTCGTTTTTTTTTTTTTTTTTTTTTTTTCCGACTTCGAGTCAAGCGAGTAATGGTCCGGAATTCGTAGGTATGAAATTTCGGAATGAACATAGCTGATGCTCTTAGAAAGAAATGGAAATTGCACGATTTTGATTTGTCAAATTACCAGAATATCCAGAAAGATAGAACTATCAAGATGATATGTTCTTAATACGTTTCGGAATTGGATAGAATGTAAGAGCCGTGTAACATGGCACATGATAACGGTACTGTGAATCATCATGCTTCATTAGAAACTCAACATGACTTACTGTAATATAATGAAGTTGATCAAGTTTCATTATATTATACTAATTCATGCATCAGTTCCCAACACTACTTCAAAACATTCATATTTTAAACTTGAAGGTTTCAGAATTTAGAAACTAACACAGTTTCTTTTATGTTGTAACGCAGACATTACGGAGTGATAAATGATCTCAGATAAGAATAGTGTGAAAATATCTCCAGAAATATGGAGAATATGTTTAACGGAAGATATGAAAATATCCTATAATTTCTAAGTTAAGATGATGATGAAGAATATCATCTGGAAAGATTTGGAATAAGGAGTAGGGTTCTTCCTAACGGTTTCAGCAGGCACTGAATCATTTGAATTCTTTGAAGTCAAACTTATTCTTTGTGATTTGTTCACGGTTTTCTTCATAGTTTCGCATAATCCACTTTTCAGTGCTAAATTTTCTATTGAGTTTTTCTAACACTTCCTTCTTTGTCATCAACTTTTGGCCATTAAGACCATCTACAATATGCTGTTTCGTCAGCATTTTCAAAGTTAACGGATCTGGGTAATCGGTTATCAAACCAAAGTGGTTTCGGGAGAATTGTGTTTTTAGATGATTAAACGCTGATGATGGAATATAAAAGATTCTCCGGTAACGACAGCGAAAGAATAACGTATATATATATCGAAACTAACCTTTCTGAGAAGTCGAGGTTAACTTGCTGGTGCTGTGACAAAATTGGCTAATTTGAAAAGGGATTGCAAAGTTATTTTGGGTAATAATAACACTAAAGAAATTAACACTGCTGCGTGTTAAACGTTGACTCAGTCTCCGAGAGTCTTACAGGAGCATAAGTCTTTTCTTCCGTAGATGAAACGCGGTTGGTTCATCCTCTTGATTGAGGGGTTTTCAAGAATCATGAAAGATTTGAACACGCATTGCAATTGTCGAGATACAAATGAGGTTTAAGATGAAATCCAGTGGCAAGCTTGAAGAATTATTTAGTTTCATATGTTATAATCAGCATTTTAATTCATTTTACTTGTCCATAGTTAACAGTCTAATAGTCCGATGGTTCAATGATTCATATATAATTTAATATATAATATTCGAATTAAATAATACGTATCGTGACCCGTGTACCGGTCTCGGTGTCGATCACAACTCAAAGTATATATATATTTTGGAATCAACTCCGACCCTGTATAGCCAACTCCCACCTTCACATATAGAGTGTCTACGGTTGTTCCGAAATATATATATAGATGGGTCGATATGATAAGTCGAAACCTTGCATACGTGTTCCGTTATTTAAAGTGCGTATAAATAAATAACAGAAATTAAATGACGATAAATAAAATTGCGAGAATGTAAATTGCGATAAATTAAATGTTAATCAGTTAGCTGGGAACAGTTAGCCGGAACAGTTAGCGTGAAATCCTATCACAATTCCAATTAATTAATTCGTTTGTTTCTAACACTTTTTATTTTTGTCCAATGTTTTCTTCGTTATGCCACTTGTTGGATTCTGATAGGTCAAAATCCAAATATGAAATTTGAATAGAAATGGTTATTCTGTGGTGAACGGATACGTATATCGGTAGTTGTAAGTAGGATAGTAAATGACCGTTGAATCAGATTCGAAAAATGTACAGTGTAACTTATTAATGTCAAATCCAAATATTCCTCGGGTACTACCCACCCGTTAAAATATTTTCATCATTAACAGTTTGTACGAAAGAATTTTCAATTACAATCTTTATGAAAATATACTTGCATATATATTTTCATCGGATGTAATCATGGATTTAATGAGTCAAAAACTCATCTGATTTACCGTTAATACTAGATTACATAATCTCTAAAACTTTAGAAATTACATATTCACCATGTCGAACGAGGAAAAATGAGGTAGAATGATACGTAAAGCGAAGTTCATACTCGGAGTACAGATGGTGATATTGGGGCGTGTGATATTGGTATCCGAGATACAGATTACGATGTTGAGGTTTACGACGCGGTTGTGGTTGGAGTGATAAGGGTATATAGTCGGCGTTGATGATGGTGGTCCTGGTGCTGCTGCTGGTGCTGCTGCTGGTGTTTGCAACCTTCGCACCATGTTCCCCAGAGCCGTCACGCGAGCGCGAAGTTTGTTAACTTCTGCTAGTACACCGGAATGATTGGCGGTTGGAACGAACGGGTGAGTAAGATTCGAGATATGGGAAAGTATATAATCGTGACGAGATACTCTAGAAATGAGAGAGAAAATGGTTTCTCGAACAGGTTCGCCGGTAAGCGTTTCAGGTTCATCGCCAAGAGGAAACTTGGTGGATGGAAAAGATTTTCGATGTGGAATGATTTTCAGATATCGGATGATACTTTAACTATATAGAATATATATATGATCCTAAAGATTTCGTAGGCTACGGAGGAATTTGCGGCATATAATAGGCAAATCTACAGATACGCCAAGATAGGTATTATCAGATACGCTAAGATATGAATTTCGTCTATACACTATCGATGCACTAAATGCAGTGGAACGTGTCTAGACTTAAGAATACTAAGCAGGCAATTCCTAAGGATGATAAGCAAATGATTTCCGACTAAATATGATAAGCAAAACTTTTGACATATAGACACGGTCAAAGTCCAGACTCATTAATGTATTCTAACAACTACTAGTCAGACACACTAATGCAAGACCTGGTTCACTAAGACCAACGCTCTGATACCACCTGTGAGGACCGGTCCTAATCCTCCCGGACGAAGTCTTCAACAGTTGGTCCCATTGCGATGTTCGACTCCAAATAATATCTTTAATATGAGTTAATGCACAGCGGAAGACTTAATTCGTACCTGAGAATAACATGCTTTAAATCGTCAACATAAAGTTGGTGAGATATATAGGTTTGATGCTAGCAGTGTAATAACTATGGACCACAAGATTTCATATGTAAACATTTTAATAAAAATATTCTAAGTGGTTGAGCACTTGGTAACCATACTTAACATTTAATCACGTCGCATATTCCCTTTATTATGAAATCTTACTACACCGTACCAAGTGTAGTCACGAAACGAAGTACTGTGCAACCGTTGAATACTGGTCGTCCAGTCCGGTTGGGGTTGTCAGGCCCGATAGATCTATCAACAGGATTCGCGTTTACAATACCGCTGTAAATATTAGTTACCAAGCTACAGGGAAGTATGCCAGTGGTACAACTCAACGTAGAATATATTTTTCAGTTACTTGTGTCCATAACGTAAAACATAAAATACATGTATTCTCATCCCGAAATATTTAGAGTTTAAAAGTGGGACTATATACTCACCTAATGTATTTTGTAGTAAAAATACATATAACATCACTGATCAAGTATATGGTTGGCATTCGATTCACGAACCTATATCAGGCATATATGTATATATATATTAACACATACAATTGTAATCAAATAAATAAATAAATATATATATATATATATATATATATATATATATATATATATATATATATATATATATATATATATATATATATATATATATATATAATAATAATTTATAAATTATATCATTTTTATTTTAATAACCTATATTTTTCATAAATTTATTTTATATATTTAAAATAGATAAAAATATAAATTTTGTTATGTTATATGTATTAAATATATTATAATACCAAAACAGTGTTAATAATATTTAGATTTCATAATGAAACATTAATTTTGATAATAATACTAGTTATTTTATTTATTGTAATTATAATAATCATAATAATAATATTGAAAATAATAATAAAAGTAATGTTAATATTAATAATAATATTGATACTTTTAATTTTAATAAGAAAAATAAGTTTAATAATAATGATATTTCTAATACTTGTCTTAAGGATAGTACTACTAATTTTAATTATAAGAATCGTTATAAAGGTAATATTATTTTTAATAATAATGATAATATTAATAATTAGTAATAACCATATCTAATAATAATTGAAATTTCTATCAATGTAATAATAATAATTATAGTAATAATCGGAATCTAGCAATAATAAAAATTTTAAGATTAGTAATAATACTTCTAATTGATATTTTTAATAATAATTGATATTCTTATTACATGATGATAATAATAATAATAATAATAATAATAATAATAATAATAAGATGAGTGTGTATACCCTTAAATGTTTTCTCTAAAAAGAATTTGTCCAAGACAGGGATCGAACCCGAGACCCCTAGTTAACCCGTCAACACCTAAGACCAACGAACCAACTCCAGTTTTTCTGTTTAAAGACTCAAACCCATTATTTATAATTCATATTTCGGCTCAATCAGAAACTTGCAGCCCAACATCTTTGTTCACAAGCCCACTTGTTAAAATTTTGGCCCGATCAATTCCCTGCCCATATTTATTCTCCTCTACCGTTCGTTTATAAAAAAAATATCGGCTTAATAAACCTATAAGTGGAGCACTTTAACAGCCGACATTCTTGTCTTTAATAATTCCCACCATCATCCAAACTTTATCATTATTCCTTATCATCATCATACGCAACCATTAAAACAAATGAGTTTGTTTTCGGTTCTCACAGAAGCAGCAACGATTTGCAATGAGACAGGAGTTAAAACGGAAAAATAAGCAGGGTTATGGGGTGTTTGAACAGTGGAAACAATATGATGGCGCAGATGGGTTTCAATTAGAACAGAAAGCAAAAACGTTGCAGCTTCTATAGTAGCTTCGATGATTGAAAACAGAAAATAGTTTTTAGGAGAGAGAGAGAGGAGAGATGGTTGATCATACATGGTGATGGCAGATGTTGTGGGTTTCAAAGAAGGTGTTAGTGGTTTCGCTATTGGGTACAAGTGTTGGTAGTGGTTATGTGATCTTTCATTCGAACATATCAGAAAAGCGTTTGTAACGGTGGTTTCAAATTTGGTGATTTTCGGTTTAGAGAAAGAAGAGAGATAATAAGAGAGATAAGGTGGTTTTTGTATTAAGAAGAAGGTGGTTTCAGTAAGGGTTTGTGATGGTTTCGATTAAAATAGAAACATGAAATCAAATAACGGCTGTAACTGAAATCATTGATTGGTGATATAAGATCTGTCGAATTACAATTATAAAGAGAAGGTGCGTTTGTTTTGTGTTTTTAGGTTGTTTGATTCGACTGCAACAAAAACGCAACCGTGGTGATGGTTGTTTGAAGTCTTAAACAAAACTAGTGGTTTGATGGGTTTGGTATTAAAAGAGAATAAACGTGGCAGTGGTGGTGGTTAATATGGGCCTTGATTTTGAGATTTCAAGTTAAAGAAGGTAATGCAGAGGTATTCGAGTTTCTCATATTGATTTGGTTCATTTGATTTATAGCCAAATACTTGATTGACAGGGAATCTTCAGTACGAACGAGTCAGGAAGAAAACAATATCAATAATGATAAAGTGGATTGTGATGCGTAACCAATTTGAGACAGAAACAAAAATCAGGCATAGTATAGATGGAGATGTGAACCAAATTTTGGATTTTATGATCTTTAAAAACATATTTTTCTATTTCTACATGTACATATCCGTAATTTTATATGTATGTCTATATTTAAATATGTATTTGTATCAATATTTAAAGAAAGAGATCGTGTTGTGTAAGTGTGTGTATCATGGATCATTTACATAAGTAAAGGTCACTTAAGTCAAGAAACAAAACACTGAGGTTCACTTTTTAAATCATATATCATAATTCAATAAAGTACTAATACGATATAATTAATAATTAATAATAATAATGATAATAATATTTTTAAATGGAAATGGTAATAAATAATCATAATAACAAAAAATTATAGTTTTAATCATTCTTATGATATTGTTTATGTTTAACATCTTAAATAATCTTAACCTTTTAATTATAATTATAACAATAATAATAACAATATGATAAATGATAATAATAATAATCTTATTAGTTATACTAATTATTAATTTTTATTAATGATCATAATATCATCTCTTATATATATATATATATATATATATATATATATATATATATATATATATATATATATATATATATATATATATATATATATATACACATTTTTATATACAATAATTGTTCGTGAATCGTCGGGCTTGGTCAAGGGTAACTGATTATCCGAATATAGATTTTAAACTTTCTAGACTCAATATTAGGGTTTTTGCTTATCGTGTCAGAAACATATAGAGATTGGAGTTTAAATCTGGTCGAAAATTTCCGGGTCGTTACACTCGTCTAGACATGAGTACTGCCTATCATCCACAAACTGATGGGCAGAGCGAAAGGGCGATACAAACGCTTGAAGACATGCTACGAGCATGTGTTATTGATTTCGGAAACAGTTGGGATCGACATCTACCGTTAGCAGAATTTTCCTACAACAACAGCTACCATTCAAGCATTGAGATGGCGCCGTTTGAAGCACTTTATGGTAGAAAGTGCAGGTCTCCGATTTGTTGGAGTGAAGTGGGGGATAGACAGATTACGGGTCCGGAGATTATACAAGAAACTACCGAGAAGATCATCCAAATTCAACAACGGTTGAAAACCGCCCAAAGTCGACAAAAGAGCTACGCTGACATTAAAAGAAAAGATATAGAATTTGAAATTGGAGAGATGGTCATGCTTAAAGTTGCACCTTGGAAAGGCGTTGTTCGATTTGGTAAACGAGGGAAATTAAATCCAAGGTATATTGGACCATTCAAGATTATTGATCGTGTCGGACCAGTAGCTTACCGACTAGAGTTACCTCAACAACTCGCGGCTGTACATAACACTTTCCACGTCTCGAATTTGAAGAAATGTTTTGCTAAAGAAGATCTCACTATTCCGTTAGATGAAATCCAAATCAACGAAAAACTTCAATTCATCGAAGAACCCGTCGAAATAATGGATCGTGAGGTTAAAAGACTTAAGCAAAACAAGATACCAATTGTTAAGGTTCGATGGAATGCTCGTAGAGGACCCGAGTTCACATGGGAGCGTGAAGATCAGATGAAGAAGAAATACCCGCATCTATTTCCAGAAGATTCGTCAACACCT
Source organism: Rutidosis leptorrhynchoides (assembly GCF_046630445.1). Classification (NCBI taxonomy): domain Eukaryota; kingdom Viridiplantae; phylum Streptophyta; class Magnoliopsida; order Asterales; family Asteraceae; genus Rutidosis; species Rutidosis leptorrhynchoides. The sequence continues at coordinate 152,148,174 of NC_092338.1, read as the reverse complement.
TCAACAGCTTAAAATTTCGGGACGAAATTTATTTAACGGGTAGGTACTGTAGTGACCCGAACTTTTCCATGTTTATATATATTAATTGAGATTGATATTTACATGATTAAATGTTTCCAACATGTTAAGCAATCAAACTTGTTAAGACTTGATTAATTGAAATATGTTTCATATAGACAATTGACCACCCAAGTTGACCGGTGATTCACGAACGTTAAAACTTGTAAAAACTATATGATGACATATATATGGATATATATATAGTTAACATGATACTATGATAAGTAAACATATCATTAAGTATATTAACAGTGAACTACATATGTAAAAACAAGACTACTAACTTAATGATTTTTAAACGAGACATATATGTAACGATTATCGTTGTAAAGACATTTAATGTATATATATCATATTAAGAGATATTCATACATGATAATATCATGATAATATAATAATTTAAAATCTCATTTGATATTATAAACATTGGGTTAACAACATTTAACAAGATCGTTAACCTAAAGGTTTCAAAACAACACTTACATGTAACGACTAACGATGACTTAACGACTCAGTTAAAATGTATATACATGTAGTGTTTTAATATGTATTTATACACTTTTGAAAGACTTCAATACACTTATCAAAATACTTCTACTTAACAAAAATGCTTACAATTACATCCTCGTTCAGTTTCATCAACAATTCTACTCGTATGCACCCGTATTCGTACTCGTACAATACACAGCTTTTAGATGTATGTACTATTGGTATATACACTCCAATGATCAGCTCTTAGCAGCCCATGTGAGTCACCTAACATATGTGGGAACCATCATTTGGCAACTAGCATGAAATATCTCATAAAATTACAAAAATATGAGTAATCATTCATGACTTATTTACATGAAAACAAAATTACATATCCTTTATATCTAATCCATACACCAACGACCAAAAACACCTACAAACACTTTCATTCTTCAATTTTCTTCATCTAATTGATCTCTCTCAAGTTCTATCTTCAAGTTCTAAGTGTTCTTCATAAATTCCAAAAGTTCTAGTTTCATAAAATCAAGAATACTTTCAAGTTTGCTAGCTCACTTCCAATCTTGTAAGGTGATCATCCAACCTCAAGAAATCTTTTTTTCTTACAGTAGGTTATCATTCTAATACAAGGTAATAATCATATTCAAACTTTGGTTCAATTTCTATAACTATAACAATCTTATTTCAAGTGATGATCTTACTTGAACTTGTTTTCGTGTCATGATTCGGCTTCAAGAACTTCGAGCCATCCAAGGATCCATTGAAGCTAGATCCATTTTTCTCTTTTCCAGTAGGTTTATCCAAGGAACTTAAGGTAGTAATGATGTTCATAACATCATTCGATTCATACATATAAAGCTATCTTATTCGAAGGTTTAAACTTGTAATCACTAGAACATAGTTTAGATAATTCTAAACTTGTTCGCAAACAAAAGTTAATCCTTCTAACTTGACTTTTAAAATCAACTAAACACATGTTCTATATCTATATGATATGCTAACTTAATGATTTAAAACCTGGAAACACGAAAAACACCGTAAAACCGGATTTACGCAGTCGTAGTAACACCGCGGGCTGTTTTGGGTTAGTTAATTAAAAACTATGATAAACTTTGATTTAAAAGTTGTTATTCTGAGAAAATGATTTTTATTATGAACATGAAACTATATCCAAAAATTATAGTTAAACTCAAAGTGGAAGTATGTTTTCTAAAATGGTCATCTAGACGTCGTTCTTTCGACTGAAATGACTACCTTTACAAAAACGACTTGTAACTTATTTTTCCGACTATAAACCTATACTTTTTCTGTTTAGATTCATAAAATAGAGTTCAATATGAAACCATAGCAATTTGATTCACTCAAAACGGATTTAAAATGAAGAAGTTATGGGTAAAACAAGATTGGATAATTTTTCTCATTTTAGCTACGTGAAAATTGGTAACAAATCTATTCCAACCATAACTTAATCAACTTGTATTGTATATTATGTAATCTTGAGATACCATAGACACGTATACAATGTTTCGACCTATCATGTCGACACATCTATATATATTTCGGAACAACCATAGACACTCTATATGTGAATGTTGGAGTTAGCTATACAGGGTTGAGGTTGATTCCAAAATATATATAGTTTGAGTTGTGATCAATACTGAGATACGTATACACTGGGTCGTGGATTGATTCAAGATAATATTTATCGATTTATTTCTGTACATCTAACTGTGGACAACTAGTTGTAGGTTACTAACGAGGACAGCTGACTTAATAAACTTAAAACATCAAAATTTATTAAAAGTGTTGTAAATATATTTTGAACATACTTTGATATATATGTATATATTGTTATAGATTCGTGAATCAACCAGTGGCCAAGTCTTACTTCCCGACGAAGTAAAAATATGTGAAAGTGAGTTATAGTCCCACTTTTAAAATCTAATATTTTTGGGATGAGAATACATGCAGGTTTTATAAATGATTTACAAAATAGACACAAGTACGTGAAACTACATTCTATGGTTGAATTATCGAAATCGAATATGCCCCTTTTTATTAAGTCTGGTAATCTAAGAATTAGAGAACAGACACCCTAATTGATGCGAATCCTAAAGATAGATCTATTGGGCCTAACAAACCCCATCCAAAGTACCGGATGCTTTAGTACTTCGAAATTTATATCATATCCGAAGGGTGTCCCGGAATGATGGGGATATTCATATATATGCATCTTGTTAATGTCGGTTACCAGGTGTTCACCATATGAATGATTTTTATCTCTATGTATGGGATGTGTATTGAAATATGAAATCTTGTGGTCTATTGTTACGATTTGATATATATAGGTTAAACCTATAACTCACCAACATTTTTGTTGACGTTTAAAGCATGTTTATTCTCAGGTGAATATTAAGAGCTTCCGCTGTTGCATACTAAAATAAGGACAAGATTTGGAGTCCATGTTTGTATGATATTGTGTAAAAACTGCATTCAAGAAACTGATTTCGATGTAACATATTTGTATTGTAAACCATTATGTAATGGTCGTGTGTAAACAGGATATTTTAGATTATCATTATTTGATAATCTACGTAAAGCTTTTTAAACCTTTATTTATGAAATAAAGGTTATGGTTTGTTTTAAAAATGAATGCAGTCTTTGAAAAACGTCTCATATAGAAGTCAAAACCTCGCAACGAAATCAATTAATATGGAACGTTTTTAATCAATAAGAACGGGACATTTCACCACTGTTGACACAGACGGTGGCTTTAACTTTTTTTTTCTTTTTCTTTTTAATTATATTCTATTTTCTTATTGGTCCACGACTAAAATCGACCCCGAAATAGACACTGAAATGGACACCAAACGACACCTCACTTTAATCAATTTCAAGGTCCATTTTAGACACCGAAATGGACCTTGACAAATGGACACGGACACTTTGTGCTCTAAATAGCCAGTGGGATTATGCCAAAGCGTTTATGTGGAAAATATTTGCTATAAGGTAACTTAAAAAACATGATTTTAAGATTATATTCGCAATATTTTTATTTGCTCATCTTATACTGTCGCCAAGGTAATAATCTTTGGTATACAGATGTTCACTTACCTTAAATGGCGTGGGTGAAGCTATACATTTCTTAAGCTTATTAAATATAGGGATTCAAAACATCTTATTTATATCATTGTTAGAACTAGTTATCCCAAAAAATGCATGTAAAATCCACAAATTATATAAAGCCACTGCTTCAACCATAATGGTTGATTTTTTGTGGTCACCTCTAGTGTATTGAACCCTTTCAAAGCGACGGAACAATTTTTATACTCCCAATGCATACAATCAATACTCCCTAACATACCCTTGAAACCATGTTTCTCTTCGTGTGCACTATATAATCATGCAATATCATGTGCATTTAAAGATCTCATATACTCACTACGATATAAATTGATTATACACTTACAAAAATGGTCAAGACATAGTATTGACGATTGTTCACTCATTTGTAATGATTCATCAAACATATACGAGGCTGTTCTATACACCAACTGGTGTAGAGCCGACGTACACTTTTGTAAAGTATTAAAAGTTTGTCTACCAATAGCATCATAACGGTTGGTAGACTATCTAAAATGCTCAGAAATATCATTACTAGAGAAATTAGATATCCATTGTGCAATTCGGAGGAATAATTGACATTGCATACAAAAACGTTTTTTTGAATATTGATGGCGTATATTTCCGTCTCTCACTAAAATAATCATCTCATAAATGTTGGGCCGCAAACTCACGCTCCCTCTGAATTTATACTCGAGGTCTTAGGATATAGTAAGTATTGTTGAGCGATTTCAATAATAGCTTTTCGGAGTCGGATTGAATAACAAGATCGTACAAATCCATAATTATTAAAATGTGAATTTGAAGTTGTTTGTAAACTGGATGTGTTTGTTTTGTGTATGAAAAATTAGTTGTGAAATGTGAGTATTTATTTATAAGAAATACTGAATTAAAAAGTAATAATAACAAAATAAATTAACAGTAATAATACCGTTTGAATAAACGATAATATTTTTGGCCGACTATGAATCGAACACGTGTCCTGACTTTTTTTTTGTCTAAAAGACGATTAACGCCCCTGTAGCATCATCCATAACGCCGAGTTAGGGGAGTTACGTGGCGTCAACAATGACTAATCACAGGCACTAGACTCTTCTAATGTTCGGTTAGAAACGTCTTATATTATAGATACGATAAGCCTAATAGAACTCAAACTCAACTCTTTACACCATGGATATGACTACACGAGTTGGTCAATAAAATTTCACCCAAGTAGTGATAAATCCAACAATAATTTTGATAAACTCACTCGGTCTGTGCATTGACAGATTGTATTCTACAAACAATCAATGCATAATTTGAGTGGATTAATTAAAAACCTTGTTGAATTTATCACCACCCATTTCACACACCCAGTGTTGTAAATCTCCAGAGATCTCTTCGAGATCTCCCCCGAGATCTCTTCGAGATCTCCCCCGAGATCTCGTTTTTAGAAGGCAACCGAAACGAGATGTTCATCTCCCGAGACTTCTCGGTCAACGGGGCCAAACTTAGTCAAAGCCACGATTTCTCGAATTTTCTTGCTAATTTGAAAGATTTTCTTGTAAAATTCATAATTTCTAAGATTTTCTCGCCCATTTCTCGGATGTTTTTGTAAATTCTCGTAAAAACGTATATAAATATACATATATTTATGTTTTTATGTATACTTTTATTAAAAAAACTATAAAGCCAACGTAAGTCAACGTCCGAGATCTCCCCGAAATTATTTCGAGGTGTCGAGATCTCCCTAAAAAATTCCAAACGAGATCTCCTCGAGATCCGAATTCTCCAACGTTGCACACACCTTACCCCCATCAACTATCACCGATAATATATTATACTCCGTATATATTATATATGATGAGAAAAATTTATATTTTTGTGAAGCTTTGAACAACTCTATTTTACAGATTTTTTTTATATATTAATTAATCTATATATCACTAGACTCCAACCATTTATTGTAGAGTTTGTCTAGGATTGTCTTTTTACATTAACCGTGAGAGTATTTTCATCTTTTCCCTCTCATTAGATATTTGTTAACTAGGGTTTTCTCACCTCATTTCTCCTACACCGTGGTTCTTTGGATCCTTCTGGCAATTTCGCCGCCTTGTTCATCAGATGACTTTAGAGTCTCATTTTAGATTCTTTGTTGCTTCCTTCTTACTTACTTATTAAGGTGTTCTTATTTTTTTGGCCCCAATGATTGTTCCGTTGTTTTACATCATTTTCTTAGGTTAGTTCTAAAAAAAAAAAAAAAATTCATAAATCCAAATTCTTTGCAAGCAATAAGAACATGTTTAAATAAAGCATTCGACTTTCATTGGATGATAGAAATAGCTTCGTTTAATCTAATATAATGTTTTCTGAACGGTAGAAGCCTTGTGTTAAAACGCATCCACATCCGTGAAATAATTGGAACGGGTTCGAATTCCGAGGGGAGGTTTTCTACAGGATTATGTTGTGGTGACAAGGTACATGCCGTATGCCACTCGGTTTAATCCAAAGCATGCAGAGTACGCATTGCACAATAACGTGTGAGGAGTTTCCTCATAACATGTGTGGGGCATATAATCGCGAAGGTGATTAAGTCCCTCTAGATGATGTCGATAATGTCGTTCTAAAAAAAAAAAAAAAAAAAAAAAAATTTGGTCAAGCAAAATATATGTTCCTTTTCATGTTTTTATTAGGAGAACAAATGTGATGGTTGTTGGTACCATGGATTCTTTACATTATTTCCTTGGTCTTCAAAAACTAAGATAACAATCAGTAGCATTTTGGGGGTGTTGTTTAGTCTATTATTAGTATTGGAATATGGTATAATTGCATTGCTTTGAGGTTAAAATTGAGAAGAACGTTATATACTCCATTCGTCTCATATTTATTGTCATCAGATAAAAATACACAGTTTAAGAAAATATCATAAAAGTATTGTACTGTTTGTTTACTTTTCAATTTTATCCTTACCTTTTTTTTTTCTTCCAATAATCCTATTTACATACGTTAAGGTTATAATGAAAATTAATTCTTATGTTTTTATATTTATGAAACTGAACAACTAATTTGGGACATTTCAAAATGAAATAATGAACAATAAATTAGGGATAGAGAGAGTAATTGTTTTCTTGTACCTAATGTCTTGCTTTTTATCTACTGTAATTTTAATGTAACAGCAAACTTTGAGCATATACGCTCTTATGAATAATTCAAGTATTTTTGATTGTTTATATATATATATATATATATATATATATATATATATATATATATATATATATATATATATATATATATATATATATATATATATATATATATATATATATGATATCAGCAGATACAATTATAGGCACGGGATGAGTAGTGTTTTTGCCTCAAGTTGACGGTGCATAAGATTTAAAAGATTTATGTCAGTTTTTGCTTTGGAATTTATATGATACTAGTGAAATGACCCGTAAAACTACGGGTTTATTTAAACGAAACAGTTTAATGATGTGTTTTAGGTATTAACTGAACGTAAATGATAAAGTTATTTAGTTTAATGACTCGTGGAACCATAGTGTCCGATTAAGAAACCCGTCAGCTGAACATTTCATCAAACATCTAAAATGCATATTAAACAATCCACATCTAATCATAAGAGATAATATTATTTGTCATTTTATTTTAAAATTTTAAATTAAAATATAAATTTAGAATTGATTTCCTTCTACTTAGCTTTTATACATTCTCGTACTCAATTCAAAATAATTAATTAAAATTATTCAAAAGTGTTTAATTTTAATAATTAAAATAATTATTAATAAGATTTAATAATAATAATTAATTAATTAAATTTAATTTTAATTCAAAAATATTTAGATTAATGACATCACCCACAATGTTTAGATTTTTTTCTTTTTAATTTTTTCTTAACAAAAAAATTAGCCTAATAATAACATCATTATTATAGGATTTTAATATTAACTATAGATAAGTATGTACAAAACACACAATAATCAACGGAGATCACAAGAACACACGATTAAACTTCAACCAGAAAAGCAAAACCTTGATTCAATCTCAACTCTAAAAAGGAGAAGAACATAGTAGTATAAAAGAAAAAAAGAAATAAATAACTGAATGAAAAATCAAATACATCAAACCTAAACTATATATAAAAAAATATAAAATTACATAAAAAATAAGAAAAGGCAGAAGCAGTCTTCTAGAATAAACCGTCATTCCTTAAAGCCCCTGTACAATATAAACTAACAAGAAAAGACTATGACATATAAAATAAAAATAAGATTGTGAAATAATACATCTTTTAACACCCTCCCTGAATCTTATTCTTGAAACAATCTAATAACTTCAACTGTAAACACAACAAAGCATGTTAAGCTTTTCCAAGACCTTTTGTGAGCATATTTTCAACTTGATTATGAGAATCAATATGGAACAACTTTAACAACCCAGATTGAGCCTTTTCTTTAACAACATGAACATCAATTTCAAAATGTGTAGATCTTTCATGAAATACAGGATTTGCAGTAAGTAACAATGCAGATTTGTTGTCACATCAAAGATGAATAGGAAGAAGATTTGTAATTTTAAAATCTTCAAGAATTTTGAGTACCCAAATGATTTCACAAGTGGTTGCAGCAAGTGATCTATATTCAGATTCAGTAGATGACCTGGACACTGTAGGTTGTTTTTTACTTTTTTAGGCAACCAAGGAGTTACAAAAATATAAACAATATCCAGAAACAGACCTCCTTGTTCCCAAACACGTACCCCATTCTGAATATGCATATAAACTAAAAGGACTATCATACTTAGAAATATTAATACCCTTTTCGGGTGATCCCTTTAGATATCTTAAGACTCTAAAGCACTTTTTACATGAGACTCGAGAGGAGAGTGCATGTATTGACTTAAAGTTTGGACAGAATAAGAAATGGCAGGCCTAGTGTGAGTTAGATAGATAAGTTTACCAATAGGTTTTTGATATTAAAAAATATCTTTAAGTAGCTCATCACCTTCTGAAGGTTCGGAAGCAAGCACATAATTAGCTTCTAAAGGTGTATAAATAGGTTTACAAGCTAACATTCCAATTTCCTTTAGTAAATCAAGACATTATCTCCTTTGAGAAATACACATACCATTTTCAGTTTTACAACCTCTAAATCCAAAAAATATTTCAATTTACCAAGAACTTTTATTTTGAATTTAGTCATAAGAAACTCTTTAACTCTAGTAACTTCAAATATATTATCATAAACGTAAACAAGTAACGCTATAAAAACATTATCTTTAGAATAAGTATAAAGAGAAAAATCATTAGCAGATTGACTAAATCCATATTCAATCAAAGCAGAAGTTAGCTGGGCATTCCACATTATAGGTGCTTGTTTTAGCTCATATAAAGATTTTGTTACACACACTTTTTTCTCATTATCATAATAAAATCCTATACCCTTCCTCAGATAAATCACCATATAAGAAGGCATTGTTGATGTCTAATTGAAAAACAGGTCAATCATATTGATCATGTAGGTTTAAAAGACATCTCATTTTAACAACAGGAGAAAAAGTCTCTTCATAGTCACTGTCCTCCCTTTGACTATATCTCTTAGCCACCAATCTAGCTTTATACCTTTCTATTTCACCATTTAACTTGTACTTTATCTTAAAAATCCACTTAAAACCTATGGTTTTCCTTCCAACAGGTAAATCACATAAGACCCAAGTATTATTCCTAATAAGAGCCTCAATTTCAGAATTCATAGCATCAACCCAACATTGATACTTGCAAGCCTCAGTATCTGATTGAGGTTCAACAGACTTATCAAGATTATAAACAAAAGACAGATAATCACTATTAATACCAGAATAGTTACAGTAATTCTCTAGAGATATCTACTCGGATAACACTTAGAAGCATTAATAGACACATCAAAGTCTTTATACTTTGAATGTAACATTTTTGATCTAGTAGACCTCCTTAGATGAATTTCAATACGCACATTATTGGTATCAACATGTGCATTATCCCCCTTATCCCAGCTCATCTTCTGTATTTCCTTGGTCAACATATACATTTTCATAATTATTGTTTATAAAATTGCCCTCGGGGTTTTACTGATCTAAATGATCACTTGAACTAGTGGTATCAAATTCTTTAGATTCTAAAGAACTATGATCACTGCCACTAGCTTCATCTAAATGTAATTCTCCTCATTCATCATTGGGACTTTAAGAAGTACTTGGCATGTCATTATTCAGATTAAAAAAGTTTAAAAGATCATTTCAACAACTTTAGACTTAACTTTGTATTGGAACACAGTTTCATAAAACTTAACATCTCCAGAGAAGAAAATATTATTTGACTAAAGACTTAACAGTTTATAACTCTTTTTTCCATTAGAGTAAACCAGAAAAACACATTATTCAGACCTGCTTTCAAACTTATCACTATTAGTTAAAATGGTAGAAAAACACAGACAACCAAATACCCTCAAATGGAAGAGTTTGAGTTTAAACCCATAAATCATTTCAAAATGTGACTTTCAAAGGAGTACAGAAGATGGCAGCATGTTGATTAGATAAGTGGCAGTCAGTATACAATCAGTCCAATAACACAAAGGAATACCACTTTGAAATAATAAAGACCTAGCAACATTTAATAAATGTCTATGTTATCTTTCAACAATCCCATTCCGTTGAGTAGTGTACACACAACTAGTCTGGTGAATAATTCTATTCTCATTACAAAATTTTTCCATATCTTTATTGATAAACTCTGTTCCATTATCACTTCTAAACATTTTAACATCAATATTAAATTTATTTTTTAATAATTTAACAAAATTGACAACATATTCAAAAACTTCATCTTTGGATTTAAGTAAAAACACCCACACCGCACGACTATAATCATCCACAACAGTCAAAAAAGACTTAAAACCATTTTTACTAGCAATCCTATAAGGCCCACATACATCCAGATGTATTAGATCACCAATACAGCTTGACTTATAGTCACTCAAAGGAAAATGTTCCCTTGATCGTTTGGCCTTATGACAAACATCACATACATCAGGCAATTAAAACCAAGACTAGATTTAAGAATTTTAAGTACTTGTAAAGCATGATGTCCTAATCTACTATGCCACACTTTAAAAGAACCATAACACACATTATTAGCACTAACATTAATACCTTCAGAATTATCAAATATATAAAGACCATCCTTTTCATTACCAATCTCCACCATCTTCTTTAGATTCAAATCCTGAATATAGCAATTAGATTTAGTAAACCCCACAAACATATTACTATCATTTAACAGTTTTATGACAGATAGTAAATTCACACAATACCCAGGAACCACAAGAACATCCCTTAAAATAATATTTTCAGCAATATGCAAATTACCAATCTTACTAATCTTAGCCAATGTACCATTGGGATGACCACCAGTCATGTAAAGACTAGAAACATCAAAAACATTAATTTTTCATAAGATCTAGTTATATGTTTAGTTGCTTCAGAATCAATAATTCAGTCATCAATATTCTAGAATTAATAATATGATTTTCATTAAAAACATGTCGAAGATTGCATTAAAGATGACATTATTATTAAAATAAGTACCTGCAATATTGGATTTAACATTTCCTTGGTTATTCATCAGATTCATAAGAGAAAATATTTGCTCAACAGTAAATATATTAGTCTGTTTATCAGAACAACTAGTCTCGAAAACAATAGCATTGTTTGTATTTGTTGATCTAAAGTTGTTGTTGCTGTTATTATTTCATTTAACCCATCCAGGAGGGAATCTCACAATCGCATAACATCTTTCTATAGTATGGCCCAGTTTATTACACTTAGTACATTTAAGATTTAAGTTAGGACCATTACCAATTCTTCTTTTATTGTCAAAAGTTTTTGACACCAAAAATTCAAAGTTTTAATTTTCACTAGAAATATTAGATTGAGAGTAAATGTAAGCCTCTGAATTTTATGTATCAGAAAGTGTTCTCGAAAGTGTCGATAAATGTGTGCATCAGAAACTGCCACTAAAAGTCAACCTAACACTTATGCATTTTCAGATTTACATTAGAAAATTGTGATGTCTTCCTTTTCAGTTGTAGTACGCGGTGCGCGTTTATATGTGCAGCGCGCAAAAGTGGCTAACAGGAAGCTTCGTTATTTTAAGTTTTTTTAAGAGGGTGTTTTGGTCTTTTCACTTTGAGGTCGGGTTTTTGGCCACAAAACTGACCCACGCCTCATCTGGAGCTCATTTTTTATCCACAACTTCATCCTTTCACCTCCAACTTAGAGTGAGAAAGTTCTAGAGAGAGGAAGCTTCAAATGGTGAAGAAGAAGGTGATTCTTGCCCAATCGGGTATGATTCTTGTTGCTTGTTGTTGTTACTAACTACTAGAGCTCGTTTTGGTGTTAAGGTAAACACTTAATCTAAATTTTGTTATCTAATTCCATTTCTAGTTAGGGTTTGTGCTAGTTAGGGTTATAAACCCCATTTCTTGTGAAATTTAGGGGTTTTGAGTATTGTTAGTGTAAGTGAACCCGAATATTGTGAGTTTAGGGTTTGATGATGAATTTGGAAGTACTTGTCATAGTTTGGGTGTTAAATAACTAGATTGTAAGTTTGTTAGTGATTTTGGTGTTCTTAAGAACATGTTGTTGGTCAAAATGGGTGTTGACTTTGATTTAGTGTCAAACTAAAATTTGAGTCAATTTTTGGTGAATCAAGTATGTAAATACTTGGTATAGGTGTTAATTAGTGTTTTAGAAATATAATCACTAGCCGTTAGTGATTACAGGCGTTTTTGTGACTTTGGTCAAAATGGGTAAATTGAATTGGGTCAAAGTTGATGATGACACTAGTTTTGGTCAAATGGATGTTTAAACACTTGTGTTAAGTGTTAAATGGCATTTTTGGAAGTAATCGCTCATGAGAACTGATTTTGAGTCAAAGTGATGTTTTAACATAAGTCAAATGTGGTCAAGTTCAATATGGGTCAATATTGTATGTGTGTGGTTTTGGTATAGATGACTGTTTGGAATGATCACTACCTAAGTATTAATCTATTGTCGCAACCTAGGTTGGTCAATTTGGTGTCTAGTATAATTTGGGTTTAATTATACTTTGTAGTGTGGGTTTGAATTACCACCCGAAGTGGTAATTGAATTGTGTCCATTAGGTGTTAAATGAGCGGGTTATGGTGAGCAAGGTGTGATCCCTCGTCTAAGAAATGTTTGTGTCGGGTTCTCTTTTAGAGAATGGTTATTTATGTGTATATTGTGCCTATGTGTGATATAGGTGGTTACTTGCTCAGATTTAAGGACGGAGATCATGTTATACATGAGTACATGACTTGTACGGGCATTCCAAGGTGAGTGGAATAATTATACGTGTATGTATATGATGTATTTACTTGTGTAGCATGAGATGTGGTTTAGTCGACGTGTTAACACACCACATATCACGTGATGAGTGAAGTGTCGACGTGTTAAGACACCACTCTGGGAAGTATGATGGGTGAAGTGTCGACGTGTTAAGACACCACAAGGGGGGTTAGTGATACGACGTGTTAAGTACACTAACGAATGTTGTGAACACCGATGGTTTTTCACGAGCACAATTCCCTTGTACTATTGGTTAATCATGGTTGTGTGATTTTTGTATTAGCTTAATAAATTGTGAATTATATGCTATTGGCGATGCTAGCTTATTATGAATTGCGGATATTTAGTTTATGCATTGTGATTACATGGTTATTGAATTGCTAGCTCGTATGCGGTATGTGTGTAAGTGTTTGCAAGTAAGTAGATTATATATGTATATGTATAATTATTGCATTCACTAAGCTTTATGCTTACTCCTCTCGTTGTTTATCTTTTTACAGGTATTGTGATTGTGAAGCTAGCTAGTTGTTAGACTAGATGCGTAGGAGAACTTGGGCTCGATGGGGTAGCTTTTGGAGATTTGGACGCGGATTAGGGATTTGGTAGCCTCGGGATTATGCTCTTGGTATCGGGTTGAGTCATAGAGTCCTAACTCATCTAAATGTACATTTGGGTCGAAATTACACCGTTTGGTTGTATGGGTTGTTGAAACCGTTTTGTAAACTTATATACTTTTGTTATACGTTTTTGTACGTCGTGAAATAGGTACAGGTAAAATGGAATTTGCTTTGTTGGAAAATTTAGCGTTAACCTTAAAAAAAATTATTGATCCTGTTTTGTGTTATAAAGTGCGCCGGGTGTGTGACGACCCGGAAATTTTCGACCAAATTTAAACTTTATCTTTATAAGATTCTGACACGATAAGCAAAGTCTATTAAACCGAGTCTCAAAATTTTTGAACTGATTTCATGAATTCAATTTGACATTTGACTATCCTCGACGATTCACGAACAATGGTGTGTAAATAAAAATTTAAATATATGTATATAAATATAAATGTACATGTAATATTTTTGAATAAATAAAAGTACACTTTAATCAATATGAATATAAACTGAAAATAATAAATGGAATGTCCAAGTTACCATTAAAAATATATATATATATATATATATATATATATATATATATATATATATATATATATATATATATAATGTTAATATATTAAATTATAAGTTTGAATATAATTGATATATTAATATTATTATCATTACTTTCATTATTATTATTATTATTATTGTTAATATTAACATTAAGACTTGTGTTAGTAATATTATTACTTCTAAAATAATATATATATATATATATATATATATATATATATATATATATATATATATATATATATATATATATATATATAATTTGAGTTGTATTATTATTATTAATGTTATTATTATCATTAATAATATTAACATTATTATAACTAGTATTATTATTAGTATCATTAAAAAGATTATTATTGTCATTGTCATCATTATTAGTTATTATTAAATTTATTAATATTATCATATATGTATTATTATTGTTATTTATTTTGGTATTATTATGATTACTAATATAATTATTATTATTATTATTAATATTAATATCTCGATAGCATTATTAATAATTTTAATATTAATATTAATATTCTTATTAATAACCTTATCAACACTAAAATTTATGAATTGTATATATATGTATAACAAAATATATAATCAGATATATAAATACATATATATATAAATACGTATACTGATATATATATAAATACGTATACTGATATATATATTTATATAAATACAATTAAAAATACATACATAAAAATATAAAATCACGAAATTCAGTTTTCCATCCTTTTCAAACTGTAATTAATTTGTACTTCTGCATCTGAATATTGAAATTAATTCAACAAATGGTACAAATCTGTTTTCGATCACTATCTACTTTTTTTAAAACTTTGTTTTCTTCTTCCTGGATGGTATATTTCTGTCTGCTTCAATTATTCTATCGACATCTCTTTTGTCTATAAGACAACCGACTACCTCATATTGTTGAAATTTCATTGGGATAATCGTCACCTCTAATCTTGTATTCTTGTTGAGAACAACTCATCTTCCTCAGACGATCATGTACGTTGAACAATATCTTCGTAAACCCAAACACCACCACCCTCTGAACATCACCACCACCGAATACCTCCGGTTGCTCGAATTCTTTTAGCTCTAAAACCCATCTTCTTATGTCATCACCTCAAATCACCTATCTACTCTAAACATATATATTTACTTATACATATGGCATAGATTATCAAACCGCCAATATCACCTTGAAGATCATCACCATAAAACCACCTTAACCCACTACAACCGAACCTCAATAACATCGGATCACCTCATCTTAAAAACCTATCTCTTGTTATCCGTCATGAGCACCATATAACTTCAACCATCGAAACCATCCTGCAAATTACTTCAGCTCGGATCTGTTCCTCTTTGATTGACGATACCAAAGGCCACGTAAAACCTTCAGCAAATTGATAATGGCTATCGAATAAATTGTTAATTGAATTATGCAAACAAAGTTCCTACTTTTATGATGCTTCCTCTTGTGGCTGACATTTACTAAAAGAATCCCACTTGCTTTAATAAAAGTATTCTATGGTGATAAAGACGTTGCATTCTTTTTCCTTTCCAGCTGGTATATTTTTTTTATGATAGGATATTATTAATGGAAAGTGACATGGGATTAAGGAGGAGGACGTGTATTAGGATTATTCCTGGCAAACGGGTCAGGTTGGGTCGGTTTGGGTAACGGGTCAAAATGGTTTTGGGTTGAAATGGGTCATAGGTCGAATGGGTCAATTTTTTAAACGGGTCAAAATGGTTCAGGTTGGGTCGGTTTGGGTAACGGGTCGAAATGGGTCACAGGTCAATTGGGTCAAATGGGTCAAACGGGTTACATCACTTTTTTTTTTACATTATTACATTATTTTAGTTATTATAATTTATTAAATATACATAAGAAACATTAATATACATAATAAATGATATAAACATGAATTCTTTATAAATTTTTGACGGATGAAACTTTTTATGCTTGACCCATTTAACCCATTCACAAAACCCATTAGACCTATTTCTATTTACCGATCTTTGAGTATTGATACCCATTAGACTCGTTCATTCATTTTTTGTATAAGACTCAATAGGTTGGAGAGAAACTCATTTGAATCTTTTTTTAAGTTTTGATTTATATTGTTATGCCTAATTTTTCTCAAGACCCAATTGACCCGAAAGCTTGACCCATTTGACCCGAATTTGATTGTTTGGGTCTCAATTGCCAGGTATAATTAGGATTACAAAGCCCTCAATTTTTACGGATCCTTGTTCTATTTAATCTGAATCAATCGAACCACTGCTTGGGCCGAGCACTTGTGGTTCTGTTGGGCCACTAATTGGGTTAGTAAATTTAAATCTATAGGTCGTGACAAGGTTGTATTATTGGGCCATGATCGTGTTTTTGAAACCGGGATCTAGGTACTGTTTCAATCTAACCCGTTAGTACTTGCTAGTCATTTAGCCTTCACTGCAATTGCTACTGCAGCTCCACATTTCTGTTTCTATAATCTAGTCCTAAGTAAATTTACAGTGATAGATGATAAGGGTGACATTGTTTATTGATAATAAAAATGGTGATTAATAAATAGTTGATGATAGTAATGATCATAATAGTGATTAGGTTATGTTGATGATGATAGCTTAAGGGACGTACAAAGATGATGTTTTCGCTGTTATGATCTTTATGATGATGATTGTAGTTATGATCTTATGTTAATCAATGATGATGAAGATGAAATTATGACAGTTTCGTAAAGGTTAAAAATATATGGAGTATGATTAATTCAAAAAGACTGAAATGGTTCAATGGTTAAAGGTTTTAGTGGTTGAGCGAGTGGTCGCAGGTTCTATCCTTGACTGTGGCATTTCTTTTTAGAAAAAGAAGAAGAAAAGGGAAAACAGAAAATACAGTTATATGGAATTAATTGAAATGTCCCGTTCATATTGATTATAAACGTTTCATATTAATTGATTTCGTTGCGAGGTTTTGACCTCTATATGAGACGTTTTTCAAAGACTACATTCGTTTTTAAAACAAACCATAACCTTTATTTTATCGATAAAGGTTTAAAAATCATAACGTAGATTATCAACTAATGATAATCTAAAAGATAACATTTTACACACGACCATTACATATTGGTTTACAATAATATTATACATCAATTTAAATCTCCGAATGCAGTTTTTAAACAATATATTACAAGCATGCTGACTCCAATTCTTGTCTTTAAATTAGCATGCAACAGCGAAAGCTCTTAACAATCACCTGAGAATAAACATGCTTAAAACGTCAACAAAAATGTTGGTGAGTTATAGGTTTAACCTATATGTTATCAATTCATAATAATAGACCACAAGATTTCATTTTTCATAAGTAACATACAGGCATATAGCTATCTGTATAAAAATCATTCATATGGTGAACACCTGCTAACCGACATTAACAAGATGCATATAGAATATCCCCATCATTCCGGGACACCCATCGGACATGATAAACTCGAAGTACTAAAGCATTTCAAATTCCAAAATGGGGGTTGTTAGTTCCCGTAGATCTACCTTTAGGATTCGCGTCAATTAGGGGCCAGTTCCCTAATTCTTAGGCTACCAAGCTAAAAGGGGCATATTCGATTTCGATCATTCAACCATAAAATGTAGTTTCACGTACTTGTGTCTATTTTGTAAAACATTTATAAAACTGCATGTATTCTCATCCCAAAAATATTAGATTTTAAAAGTGGGACTATAACTCACTTTCACAGATTTTTCCTTTGTCGGGAAATAAGACTTGGCCACGGGTCGATTCACGAACCTATAACAAATATGTACATATATATCAAAGTATGATCGAAATATATTCATAACATTTTTATTACGTTTTAATGATTTAAGTTTATTAAGTTAATTGTCCCACGTTAGTAGCCTACAACTAGTTGTCCACAGTTAGCAGTACAGAAATAAATCAATATAAATTATCTTAGATCAATCCACGACCCAGTGTATATAAGCCTTATGCTAGATCACAATTCAGAGTATATATATTTTTAGAATCAACCTCAACCCTGTATAGCGAACTCGATCATTACAGCATATAGAGTGTCTATGGTTGTTCCAAATAATATTTATAGATGGGTCGATATGATATGTCAAAACATTGTATACGTGTCTATGGTATCTCAAGATTACATAATATATTTTAGAATACATGTATAATACAATATAAGTTAGCTAGGATATGATTAGTATAGATTTGTTACAATTTTCACGTAGCTAAAACTAGTAAAAATATCCAATTTTGTTTTACCCATAACTTCTTCGTTTTAAATCCATTTTGAGTGATTCAAATTGCTATGGTTTCATAATGAACTGAATTTATGAAATTAAACAGAAAAAATATAAGTTTATAGTCGGAAATACAGATTACAAGTCACTCTTGAAAGAGGTAGTCATTTCCATCGAAAGAACGACATCTTGATGACCATTTTGAAAAACATACTTCCACTTTGAGTTTAACCATGATTTTTGGATATAGTTTTATGTTCATAAGAAAAATCATTTTCCCAGAAGAACAAATTTTAAATCAAATTTTATCATAGTTTTTAATTATCTAACCCAAAACAGCCCGCGGTGTTACTACGACGGTGTATGTCCGGTTTTACGGTGTTTTTCGTGTTTCCAGGTTTTAAATCATTAAGTTAGCATATCATATAGATATAGAACATGTGTTTAGTTGATTTTAAAAGTCAAGTTAGAAGGATTAACTTTGTTTGCAAACAAGTTTAGAATTAACTAAACTATGTTCTACTGATTACATGTTCAAATCTTTGAATAAGATAGTTATATTTATATGAATTGAATGATGTTATGAATATCATTACTACCTCAAGTAAAGTAGGTAAACCTACTGGAAATGATGAAAAAATAACTTGAGCTTCAAAGTGTAGAGACCCGTCCTAATCCATCTGGACGAAGTCCATATCGATTACAAACGATTCACAATAGTTGATTACATCGTGAGGTACTTGACCTCTATATGATACAATTTACAAACATTGCATTCGTTTTTAAAAGAAAAACTTGCTTTACATCGAAAGTTGACGGTATGCATACCATTTCATAATATATCCAATTGCAATTGACTTAATAATAATCTTGATGAACTCAACGACTCGAATGCAACGTCTTTTGAAATATATCATGAATGACTCTAAGTAATGTCTCTAATATGAGCTAATGCACAGCGAAAGATTTCTTTCATACCTGAGAATAAACTTGCTTTCAAGTGTCAACCAAAAGGTTGGTGAGTTCATAGGTTTATCATAAAATAATAAAATTCATCATTTTGATAGACCACAAGATTTAAATCCTGTATGGTACAAATGGGCCCGAATCCTATACCCACCTGTAATGTACATGCGATATCTTTTAAATACAGTACACCTTTCTCGTGTACGAAATCATCTTTCATAAATCTTAGTAACCGTACACATATCTTGTGCACAAAAATAACATACACATAACCTGTGTATAAAATCATTCTCTCGATACATAACATTCATATCAATTGGTGGCAATTATCATGTCCACATAATTCAATGGTGGCAATTATCATGTCCACATAATTCAATGGTGGCAATTATCATGTCCACATAATTCAATGGTGGCAATTATCATGTCCACATAATTCAATAATAATCCGCAGAATTTCTGTCTGCATAATAATTCATTCGAGGAATGTTTTGCTTGTGTCTATCTCGTCAAACATTTATAAAAGCATTTCATGTATTCGCAGTTCAAAATATATTTCAAAAGCATTTAATAAAGCAGTTATAAAATCAGCGCATGTATTCTCAGTCCCAAAAATGTAAAGAGTAGAAGGGAATCAAATGAAATTCACCATACTGTATTTTGTAGTAAAAATACATATGACGACATTTAACAAGTGTAGGGTTAGCCTCGAATTCACGAACCTATATCATTTATATATATATATTAAAACACATGATGACAATTAACCAGTTTCTATATTTATATTATTAATATAATTCTTATATTAATAGTTTATTAACTATATTCACTTATATATTTTAAATACTTAAAACTTATGTATATATCAGATTTGAAGTATATGATATATCATTTATTATAAATACCCTATATTGGTGTTTAGAAGTATTAAAACTTTATATTAATATATTTGTAATATTTATTTGTGATAATAATAATGATATTACTAATCATTTTATTAATGATAATATTTATATAAAATGTTAATTTTTAATAAAGGATAAGATAATATCTTCTAATAGTGTTAAATTTTGATAAAAGTGATAGTTTTAATAAAATGATAACTTTGAAAACTTTTAGTTATAATGATACTTCTATAAAAATGATAATAATACTTCCAATAATAATCCTAATACTTATGATAATAATAATATTAATACTAATACTAATGTTAGTAATAATAATAACAATAATCTTATTAATCATTTTAATACTAAATATAATACTGATAATAATAATGATAATGATAATAATAACAACAACAAAAATAATAAAAATGCTACCTTATTGTAACAGGCTTTTAAGAACATAACCGCCCCTGCCAGGACTCGAACCCTCGACCTCCCGTTAACCCAACACCCCCTCTAACCAATGCACTGCTTATTGTTTTTCTATTTTTATTGTAGCATAATATTATTTAACCTGTGTTCTGTTTATTCTTCTACTTCTTTAAAACACAACCCAGAAGTATTCACCATTAAAAATCAATTCGTGCTCTTCATTCATCTCATTCTTATTATCTTCGTTTCATATTTATCACCATCATATTCCATCATCATCTCGATCACATCATTATCTTATCGTCATCTATATCCTAATCATAAAATCACAGCTTCATCACCATCATCATCATAGTTCGTGCTCGTGATCTTCATCATTATTTATCACGATCTCATCATCAAACGCGTACTCGAATCTTCATCATCCGATCATAATATCATCATCATAAATGGTTCATTATAACAACATCATCATCAAATCGCCTTCATTAATTCACTTATCATTATCATAATCATAATCATAATACATCTTCATCTTCATCGTCGATTATTATTATTGTCAACCTCGTTATCTTTATCATCGTATCATCTTTTCATCATCACCCATTTCTTCGTCTCTCTCGCTCATCTCATCATCATTACTTCGCCATAACCATCATCATCTCTATCATAACGTATAGCCCACTATCACTCTCATTGCGTGATACTAAGAATAGAATACTAAGATTAGAATACAGAAACATAAACGTGAAGCTGCAGCAACAGCTGCAGCGAGGGTTGCAGTTCATGCAGGAGTACAATCGGCTAGCTGTTGCAGTTTGATTATAACATCAATTGAATCACAGCCCAAAATCCAAACTAAATTCACGGCCCAATATATGGCAGCTCGGCCCAAGGTTTAAGCAAATTCCCAGTCAACAAAAGAAACGTATGCAACATATAAAAGTTGGTTTATTTGCAAGTGGGTTGCTTGATTCAATATTTGTCGGCCACACATCTTTTTTTTTATGACAACCTACAGGAGTCATTATTCTATCCTCACCATTCACGCACTATCTCATCAATTATACTTACGTTATATTAGGACTTGAAAACAGCAAAGGTACTGCAGCAGTTGTGGATTTTGATCATCATAATAGAAAGACATAAATAGTAGAGCATAATGGTGTTGGTTGATCAAAGATAAAGGTGAAAGGGTTCGATGATGATTTGAGACAGGAAGAAGCATAATCCTGAGTTAATGAAGAAAAATAAAAAATAAAAAAAAATGACGGGTGTGGAGGTGGTATTAGGATTGAAGTGGTGGTATTGTGGTGGTTATCTTGTTTGATGGATGGTGGCGGATGGAGCAAAAAGAAAATGGTTAGGGTGGTGTTTAAGAAGAGGGTTCAAGTGTAAGTGGTGGTTCACAAAAGTGATGGCCTTCGATGGTGATGAATATTATAGTGGTTTTCTAGTGAGTTTATGATGGTGGTTTTCATGATAACGAAAATAGTAACATTGAAATGGTGGTGGCTAAGGTTTGAATTACAGTTTTAAAACAGGAAGACGGAGAGAGAGTGAAAGTTCAAAGGTGTTCGTGGGTTTGGTGAATGATGGTGATGATCAAAGAGTTGAATGAAGAGAGGATAGAGGGTGTGATAAAGGTTTAGGTGATGTTTAAACTTCATGTATAATGTGTAATTATATATATTTGAGATATATAATGATGATCGATCAGTATAACAGAAAAACAAAACAAAAAAATAAAGAAAGATAGTGATGGTTTTAATTAGTGGCAGGGTAAATGGGTTGTTCAATCAAAAATATATCAAGGGGAATTAGATATGTCGATAGTATGTTTGGCAGAGGAATAATTTAATGTAGTGGAGTTGAAAAATTATATTGTGTAAAGTTAGATGCATTAACATGTGTATATATAAATTAAAATATGCTATAGCAAACAAAAGTAGTACCTAAATTCAAACATATGAATATATATGTAATTGTGGGTGATTGAAATCACGCAAAGAAAAAAATACACAGAATCATTAAAGGTGATCAAATAAAATAGTAATAAGTTAAAAGGAAAATATAGTAGATGGGTGTAGTGAAATTTTTGTCGAACATGAAAAGCAAAAACTAAAGAATTGGGTATGGGTTGATGCATGCATCCATCATCCATCATATATATAATAATAGTTGTCATTACAACGTATTTTATTTTACATATTTAGTTATAATATTTAAATTGTACATTATTTTAAATTATATTCCAAATTGTTATATATATATATAAATATATATATATAAATATATATATATATATATATATATATATATATCTATTTACAAATAGTTGTTCGTGAATCGTCGAGAATAATCAAAGTTAAATGAACGTATGTAAATAGTTCAAAAATTTTTTAGACTCAACATTACAGACTTTGCTTATCGTGCCAAAGATATTAAATCGTATTGAGAGTTTGGTTTAAAATTAGTCGAAATTTTCCGGGTCACTACACAAAGGATCTTTCATGGCTTGGAAGTTCTTGAAGTAGAATCATGACACGAAAAACAAGTTCAAGTAAGATTACTACTCGAATTAAGATAGTTATAGTTATAGAAATTGAATCAAAGCTTGAATATGAATATTACCTTGATTTAGAAAGATAACCTACTGTAAATAACAAAGGTTTCTTGAGGTTGGGTGATCACTTGAAATGGATTTGCAAGATTGAAAGTAAACTAGCAAACTTGAAAGGATTTTCGAAGTGTTCTTGAAGTGTTTTTCCTATGATGATTATAGCTTGATACTTGAAGTAATTTTTGATGAAGATGATGATTAGTTTACTGGAAAATTCGTTATTGAGAGTGTGTGTGTGCGTGTGTTTAGAGAGAATTAGAAAGAGAATTGGAAGTGAAAGGGAGTGGGTGGTGAGTGGGAATGGTGAGTGAGGTTAAAAGGAGTTCTTGTTTTTCTTTCCTTACTCATAAGTCATGCTAGTTGTCTAATGATGGTTCCCACATGTCTTGATGACTCACAAGGGCTGCTAAGGAGCTGCTGATTGAATGTATATACTAATAGTATATACATATAGAAGCGGTGTATTGTACTAGTACGAATACAATTGCATACGAGTAGAATTGTTGATGAAAATGAACGAGAATGTAATTGTAAGCATTTTTGTTAAGTAGGAATACTTTGATATGTGTATTGAAGTCTTTCAAAAGTGTACTAATACATCTTAATACACTACATGTATATACATTTTAACTGAGTCGTTAATTCATCGTTAGTCGTTACATGTAAATGTTGTTTTGAAACTTTTAAGTTAACGATCTCATTTAATGTAGTTAACCCATTGTTTATTAAATCTAATGAGATGTTAAATTATCATATTATCATGATAACATGGTGTAATAATATATCTTAATATGATATATATACATTAAAATGTCGTTACAACGATAATCGTTACATATATGCCTCGTTTCGAAATTCTTAAGTTAGTAGTCTTGTTTTACATATGTAGTTCATTGTTAACATAATTAACGATATATATAATTATCATTTTATCATGTTAAATATAGTGTAACAATATCTTAATATGATACATATGTATTTAATAAGACGTTGTTATAACGATAATCATTATATATATCATTTCGAGTTTCTTAACTTAGTAGTCTCATTTTTATGTATATAACTCATTGTTAATATACCTTGTGAGATACTTACCTATCATAATATCATGTTAAATATATATATATATATATATATATATATATATATATATATATATATATATATATATATATATATATCCATATATATATCATCATATAGTTTTTACAAGTTTTAACGTTCGTGAATCGCCGGTCAACTTGGGTGGTCAATTGTCTACATGAAACTCATTTCAAATAATCAAGTCTTAACAAGTTTGATTGCTTAACATGTTGGAAAAATTTAATCATGCAAAAATATAGTTTTCATTTAATATATAATCATGGAAAAGTTCGGGTCACTACAATACCTACCCGTTAAATAAATTTCGTCCCGAAATTTTAAGCTGTTGAAGGTGTTAACGAATCTTCTGGAAATAGGTGCGGGTATTTCTTCTTCATCTGATCTTCATGCTCCCAGGGGAACTCGGGTCCTCTACAAGCATTACATCGAACCTTAACAATTGGTATCTTGTTTTGCTTAAGTCTTTTAACCTCACGATCCATTATTTCGACGGGTTCTTCGATGAATTGAAGTTTTTCGTTGATTTGGATTTCGTCTAACAGAATAGTGAGATCTTCTTTAGCAAAAAATTTCTTCAAATTCGAGACGTGGAAAGTGTTATGTACCCCGGCGAGTTGTGGAGGTAAGTCAAGTCGGTAAGCTACTGGTCCGACACGATCAATAATCTTGAATGGTCCAATGTATCTTGGATTTAATTTCCCCTGTTTACCAAATCGAATAATGCCTTTCCAAGGTGAAACCTTAAGCATGACCATCTCTCCAATTTCAAATTCTATATATTTTCTTTTAATGTCCGCGTAGCTCTTTTGTCGACTTTGGGCGGTTTTCAATCGTTGTTGAATTTGGATGATCTTTTCGGTAGTTTCTTAAATTATCTTCCAACCCGTGATTTGTCTATCCCCCACTTCACTCCCACAAATCGGAGACCTACACTTTCTACCATAAAGTGCTTCAAACGGCGCCATCTCAATACTCGAATGGTAACTGTTGTTGTAGGAAAATTCTGCTAACGGTAGGTGTCGATCTTAACTGTATCCGAAATCAATAACACATGCTCCTAGCATGTCTTCAAGTGTTTGTATCATCGTTTTGCTCTACCCATCAGTTTGTGGATGATAGGCGGTACTCATGTCTAGACGAGTCCCCAATGCTTGTTTAACGTCTGTCACAATCTTGAACCAAATCTGCCATCCCTATTAGAGATAATAGAGACTGGTATTCCATATCTGGAGATGACTTCCTTCAAGTATAGTCGTGCTAACTTCTCTATTTTGTCATCTTCTCTCATTGGCAGAAAATGTGCTGACTTGGTGAGACGATCGACTATTACCCAGATAGTATCATAACCACTTGCAGTCCTTGGCAATTTAGTAATGAAATCCATGGTAATGTTTTCCCATTTCTATTCCGGTATTTCTGGTTGTTGAAGTAGACCTGATGGTTTCTGATGCTCAGCTTTGACCTTGGAACACGTCAAACATTCTCCTACGTATGTAGCAATGTTGGCTTTCATACCTGGCCGCCAAAAATGTTTCTTTAGATCTTTGTACATCTTCCTCGCTCCGGGATGTACTGAGTATCTGGTTTTATGTACTTCCCCAAGTACCATTTCTCTCACATCTCCAAAATTTAGTACCCAAATTCTTTCAGCTCTATACCGAGTTCCGTCTTCCCAAATATTAAGGTGTTTCTCTGATCCTTTGTGTATTTCATTCTTCAAATTCCCTTCTTTTACAGCCCTTTGTTGTGCCTCTTTTATTCGAGTAGTAAGGTTAATATGAATAATTAAATTCATAGCTTTTACTCAAATAGGTTCCCTGTCTTTTCTACTCAAGGATTCGACTACCACATTCGCTTTCCCCGGGTGGTAACAAATCTCGAAATCGTAATCATTTAATAACTCAATCCACCTATGCTGCCTCATGTTCAGTTGTTTCTGATTAAATATGTGTTGGAGACTTTTGTGGTCGGTATATATAATACGTTTGACCTCATATAAGTAGTACCTCCAAGTCTTTAATGCAAAAACAACAGCGCCTAATTCCAAATCGTGAGTCGTGTAATTTTGCTCGTGAATTTTCAATTGTCTAGATGCATAAGCAATTACCTTCGTTCGTTGCATTAATACACAACCGAGACCTTGCTTTGAGGCATCACAATATATCACAAAATTATCAATCCCTTCAGGTAATGACAATATAGGTGCCGTAGTTAACTTTTTCTTCAACAATTGAAACGCTTTCTCCTGCTCATCCTTCCATTCGAATTTCTTCCCTTTATGCGTTAATGCAGTCAAGTGTTTCGCTATTTTTGAAAAATATTGGATGAACCTTCTGTAGTAACCAGCCAGTCCTAAAAATTGGCGTATATGTTTCAGAGTTTTCGGGGTTTCCCATTTTTCAACGGTTTCAATCTTTGCCGGATCCACCTGAATACCTTCTTTGTTCACTATGTGACCAAGGAATTGAACTTCTTCCAACCAAAATGCACACTTTGAAAACTTAGCGTAAAGTTTTTCTTTCCTCAACAACTCTAGCACTTTTCTCAAATGTTCTTCGTGCTCTTGATCATTCTTTGAGTAAATAAGTATGTCATCGATGAAAACAATGACAAACTTGTCAAGGTATGGTCTACACACTCGGTTCATGAGGTCCATGAACACAGCTGGTGCATTAGTCAACCTGATATTGCACATTTCTCATATAATTATCATGGCAATATCCGTCATTTTGAGTCCATTTGGATACGGTTTTGGTCTTTAATCGTGATAATTTAGGAAGATTATGATTCGAGAGCCGAGAAGATCTTTGATACGCATTTTTTGATCATTTTGAGGTATGTTTTATGTTACTCAATCAGCGGTACCTTAATATGATGAAGCGAGGTGGTTTTGGGCACTTTTATGTAGTAAAAAGATGAAGATTCTGTGCCAGCATTAAGCCGCGGCGCGGCTTTTAAGCCCGCGGTGCGGGTTACAACTAGATCTGAAGGTCGAGCATATTGAAGAAATTTGGAGTTGCTGCTAGTGTTAAGCCGCGGCGCGGCCTGTGGAGCCTCGACGCGGGTCCTGTCTGGCGGATTTTGCAAGCTATAAATAGGGAAATTAACCCTAAACTTTATATAACTTTTGTCAGCCGATTTTTGGAGCAACTAGGTGCGATTTTCTGCAACTTTTGGGGAATTCCAAGGTTACTTTTAAGCTCTAATCATTCCGCTATCAAGGATCAATCCAAACACTCATCAAGATTCATTGTGTTAGGTTGATTCTTACTATCCAAACAATGTTTTCTTATTTATTTATCAGTTTGATTTTTATTATTGCCATGATTATTGGCTAAGTTCATTAATGTTTGTCTAGACTTATAAACCTTTATATTGGATGCTACTTATCAGTTTATTGTTTAATTTATGATGATTTGATGTTTGAATTTAAGAACGATTCTTATTAAAGCTAGACTTTTCGATTCAATTGGTTGTGTATTTGTTTGATAGGACGAGAGTTCATTGATTTAGTGCATAAATTTACAATTGGTTTGTCTTAATTGATTGTTTGCTTACTCAGAGACGAGAGTAAATTGAATTCAAAAGGCTAGACGAAATATGGGTGAATTATACGCAACGAGAGTTTTTGTGATTGTGATTCGAGTCTTCATCTCAGTTGAACTGTTTAGTCACAATTAGGAGGTCTTAGGCTACGGGGAATTCCGTGTCGTATAATCTTAATTGAAGTGTTTGCGCTGGGGAATTCCAGGTGAACCGACTAGATAATTCACATAAGTTAGATAATAACTGGGGCTTAATCTAAATGCATCCAATACTAGGTGGAAAAGGTCTAGACAAGCATTCGTTTTCCTAATTGTTTACAACTATCTTATTTTACTTGTTTGTCTGCTTTAAAGCTTAAATCTGAAAACACCAAAAATATTGTTCTTTCTTGTTATTAATTAAATCTATCTTTGATTTTGGCAAATCGTTAAATAGCCAACAAAACTATATCTCGTAATTTCCATTTTCTAGAATAACTTAGTTTAATTCCATTAGTTAAAATCTTAATTTTCACGTCTGAACTGTCCTTGGAACGAACTTGGATTTACCAACTTTATACTATTGCACAATCGGGTACACTGCCCGTTAGTGTGTAGTAATCCTTTTAACAGGTATTTCCCATAATAAATTTATAGACGCGATTTCACACATCACAACCCAAACGGCATAACCATAAACTCGTAATGACCGTAACGCGTCCTGAAAGCAGTCTTCGAAATATCATCCTCCTTCACCCGCATTTGATGATACCCGGAACGTAAATCGATCTTCGAATAAACCGACGAGCATTGTAGTTGATCAAATAAGTTGTTGATTCTCGGTAGTGGGTAACGGTTCTTGATGGTAAGTTTATTCAACTCTCGGTAGTCGATACATAACCTGAATGTACCATCCTTCTTTTTGACAAACAAAACAGGAGCTCCCCATGGTAATGTACTTGGTCGTATAAAACTACGCTCTAAAAGTTCTTGTAATTGGCTTTGAAGTTCCTTCATTTCACTGGGTGTGAGTCTGTATGGAGCACGAGCTATTGGTGCAGCTCCCGGTACAAGATCTATTTGAAATTCAACGGATCGGTGTGGAGGTAGTCTCGGTAATTCTTTCGAAAATACATCGAGAAATTCTTTTGCGACGGGAACACCAAAAATATTGTTCTTTCTTGTTATTAATTAAATCTATCTTTGATTTTGGCTAATCGTTAAATAGCCAACAAAACTATATCTCGTAATTTCCATTTTCTAGAATAACTTAGTTTAATTCCATTAGTTAAAATCTTAATTTTCACGTCTGAACTGTCCTTGGAACGAACTTGGATTTACCAACTTTATACTATTGCACGATCGGGTACACTGCCCGTTAGTGTGTAGTAATCCTTTTAACCGGTATTTCCCATAATAAATTTATAGACGCGATTTCACACATCAAGTTTTTGGCGCCGCTGCCGGGGACAGTTGTGTCGAAAATTAAGATTGTTATCTAATTGTTCTTAGTTTAGTTATAGTGTATTATTTCTTTTCGTATATTCTCAGTTGAATCAGTGCATTTAATCAGTTGTTAGTTGTGATTTCGCAGGTAACAGGTAGTGCATGCCACATACGCGTTCTTCCAATTCTCCGATTCTTCAGCCATTTGCAGAACCCAAAAGAGAGTTATTCAGAGCGTTAAGTCACAAATAACAGTCTACAGTGGATTCATCTTTTTCTTCAAGTGCTAATATAATTAATTTGGGAAGTAGTTCTGAAACTGTGGTGCCCGATACACCACCTGAAATCAGAGAAGAAGAAGAATCTTACATTTCCTTAGATCTTTTCGAGACTGAAGATATGGCTGACCAAGAACAACCACCTCGTCCTCAGACAATGGCACAAAATTTGAAGGCCACACGAGGGGGCCAAGGCAATTCGATTACTCAACCGAACATCACTCAGCCTTTTCAAATTACAGGGCCGATCCTGAATTTGATTTCTTCTGATTTCCGATTTTATGGCAAGGATACTGAGGATGCTAACGAGCATCTTCGTAATTTTAATGATGTTTGCAATTTGTTTAAGTTGCATGAGGTTGCCGATACTTCAGTCAAGACAAGGCTTTTTCCTTAGACTCTTAAGGAAGAAGCCAAGAGATGGTTAGATAAGCAACCAGAGGGCACGATTACCTCTTGGGAGACTTTGGAGGATAGGTTTTTATCGAAGTTTTTTCCTGCGTCTCGAGCTGCTAGACTTCAAGCAGAAATTTCACAATATAGACAAAATAGCAGTGAGACATTATTTGATGCTTGGGACCGTTTTGCTACTTAGTTACGCTCATGTCCGCAACACGGGTTGAATGATTTACAGAAGGTTCAGATTTTCTACAAGGGTTGTGATATCCCAACTCGTCAGACTATTGATCAAGCAGCAGGTGGTACGTTAATGGATAAGACCGAAGAAGAGGCGCTAGAGATAATTGAAAATCAAGCTGCTTACTCTCACGAATGGCATCAAGATCATGAGTCATTCCATTCAGCTTCAGTTAAGAAGACCGAAACCCATGGTGCATATGACGATTTTGGGTCTATAAGTGCTAAGTTGGATTCCTTTGGTAGGAATTTGGAGAAGATAAATAAGGATATTCATGGTATGAAGGTGGGTTGTGAGTATTGTGGGGGATTGCATCTGGTAAAAGATTGTGATGCAGGTTTGACTATGAATCAAAAGGAAGAGATAGCTTATATTAGTCAGCAGAACAACAATCAGTTTCAGGGACGTGCACAGTTTAATAGGAATTTCAATAATCCCTATAATCCTCAAGGTAATCAAGGTTCGAGGTTTCAGCCAGGTTCTAGTGGAGGATATCGACAGCAAGCTCCCGGGTATTTTCAGAAACCCCAAGCCGAAGAGAAAAAGTCCAACCTTGAAGCTATGATCGAGAAGCTTGTGATATCTCAAACTCAGCTTGTTACTACTGTTACTCAGAACAATGAGAAGAATGACCAAATGTTTCGAAATCAACAAGCAGCGATTCAGAATCTTGAGAAACAAATTGGTCAGCTTGCTAGTCAGAATAATGTGAGGAAACCGGGGGAGTTACCGAGTAAGACCGATAACAATCCGAAGAATGGGCACGTTAATGCTATCACTACCCGCAGTGGTTTAGCATATGCTCCACCGAGTAAGCCCGAAGAGGATGATTTACGAGTGCTGTTGGTTAAGGATAGTGAGCCGGTAGTTGTTAGTGAACCGGAGGGGGGTAAGGAGCCTGAACAGGTGATTGAGAAGGTTGTGAGGGTACCGGAAACTGTTGCTGCTAAACCGGTAGTTAAAGAGTATCAACCACCGCTCCCATTCTCGAGGAAGCAGAGACTAGAGAAGCTGGAGGCAGAAAAGTCCAAGTTTATGGACTTGATTAAAAAAGTTAACATTAATTTGCCTTTTATTGATGTGATTGCAGGTATGCCCAAGTATACAAGGTTTCTTAAGGACTTGCTAACTAACAGGAAGAAGTTGGAGAACGTGTCTTCAGTCAGGTTGAATGCCGCATGTTCAGCGGTAGTTGCAAACAAGC
Source organism: Rutidosis leptorrhynchoides (assembly GCF_046630445.1). NCBI lineage: Eukaryota > Viridiplantae > Streptophyta > Magnoliopsida > Asterales > Asteraceae > Rutidosis > Rutidosis leptorrhynchoides. The sequence continues at coordinate 152,116,549 of NC_092338.1, read as the reverse complement.
TTCCTGAGAAGCTTGAGGATCCTGGGAGTTTTACCATTCCTTGTTTATTGGGTAACTTGGATTGTATGAGGGCGTTGGCAGATTTGGGGGCTAGCATAAATTTAATGCCCTACTCTATTTATTTGAAGCTAGACCCCGGGGAGTTGAAACCCACACGAATGGCTATTCAGCTAGCAGACTGCTCTATTAAATTCCCTCGTGGAATTATCGAGAATATGCTAGTTAAGACCGGGTCATTGGTTTTCCCGGCCGATTTCGTGGTGTTAGATATGGAAGTGGATGATAGGATTCCACTGATTTTGGGTCGGCCATTTTTAAATACTGCTAGGTGTATCATTGATGTTTATGGCCAACAGTTGACCCTTCGGATAGATAATTTGCATGCAACTTTCTCAAACGACCATACTTTAAAATACCCTGCGTACACCGATGATGTATGCTATTTTCTTAACACTGTGAATTTCCACTCTGAGTTGTTGCAGGAATTCCCAGAGTTACAGGGTTCAGGAGAATGTTCATTGGTTGAAATTGATGAAGAGTTGCAGGTTGAGGAGGTGGATATTTTGACCACCTTGATGGAAAACAGCTATGAGCCAACTGAGGAGGAGTTCAAAGAACTCGAGCGTGATGCGAATTATAGAAGCAAGTCTTCAATTGAAGAACCTCCCGAGTTAGAATTGAAGCCACTTCCAGATCATTTGGAATATGCTTATTTGCAGGAGGAATCTAAGCTCCCGGTAATTATTTCTTCTTCTCTTACTACAGGTCAGAAAACCGAGCTTGTAACCATGCTGCAGGCCCATAAACCGGCCATTGCGTGGAAGATTCACGACATTAAGGGTATTAGTCCCTCCTACTGCACCCACAAAATCCTAATGGAGGATAACTCCAAACCTGTGGTGCAACGTCAAAGGAGGTTGAACCCGCACATGCAAGATGTCGTGAAGAAAGAGATCATTAAGCTCCTCGATGCAGGTCTGATTTACCCGATCTCTGACAGTCCTTGGATTAGCCCGGTACACTGTGTACTGAAGAAAGGTGGTATAACTCTTACCACCAATGATAAAAATGAGTTAATTTCCACTAGGACTGTCACGGGGTGGCGTGTTTGTATTGACTATCGAAAGTTGATCGACGCCACACGCAAAGACCACTTCCCGTTACCTTTCATGGATCAAATGCTAGAGAGGTTAGCGCGAAACAGCTTTTATTGTTTTCTTGATGGTTTTTCGGGCTATTTCCAAATTCCTATCTCGCCCGAGGACTAGGAGAAAACTACTTTCACGTGCCCGTATGACACATTTTCATACCGACGCATGCCCTTTGGCCTTTGCAATGCTCCGGCCACTTTTCAAAGGTGCATGATGGCCATATTCCACGATATGATAGAAGAATGCATGGAGGTGTTCATGGATGACTTTTCGGTCTTCGGTGACACTTTCGATTCATGCCTTCTTAACTTAGAAAGGATGTTGGTTAGGTGTGAGAAGTCCAATCTTGTGCTCAATTGGGAAAAGTGCCATTTCATGGTACAAGGGGGCATAGTTCTCGGGCACAAGATTTCTAAGAACGGTATAGAGGTGGATCCCGTAAAGGTAACTGCTATTAAGAACCTTCCACCTCCCACCGATGTTAAGGGTGTTAGGAGTTTCCTCGGGCACGCCGGTTTTTACCGGCGATTCATTAAAGATTTTTCAAAAATTGCCAACCCGATGAATAAACTCCTCGAAAAGGACACCCCATGGAACTTCTCCGAAGAGTGCCAAAAGGCATTCGAATTTTTGAAGGAGAAACTCAACAATGCACCAATCATAATTGCTCCGAATTGGTCCCTTCCGTTCGAGCTTATGTGCGATGCATCCGATTTCACTGTTGGCTCTGTTTTGGGTCAAAGGGTCGAGAATCATTTCCGACCCATTTATTATGCAAGCAAGACCTTGCAAGGAAAGCAATTGAATTATACTACCACTGAAAAAGAGCTCCTTGTGGTGGTCTTTTCGTTTGATAAGTTCCTGTCCTACTTAGTCTTGTCTAAGACTATTGTTTTTACGAACCATTCTGCTTTAAAGTATCTTTTCGCCAAACCGGATGCCAAACCTCGACTGCTTAGATGGATCTTGCTTTTGCAAGAATTCGATGTTGAAATCCGGGATAAAAAGGGTGCCGAGAACTTAGCGGCAGATCACCTTTCACGTCTTGAGAACCCCTCCCGTAAGGTTCTTGATGAGACTACTATTCATGATGATTTTCCCAATGAATATCTCATGAAGGTGGAGGAGTGTGAAGACCCTTGGTTCATTGATTTTGCGAATTACTTGGTTGGTGGGTTCTTAGAAAAAGGTTGGTCACATCATAAACGTAAGAAATTCTTTAGTGACCTTAAGTATTATTTTTGGGAGGACCCTTATCTCTTTAGGCGGTGTTCCAATGGAATGATCCACCGGTGTGTTTCCGGAGAAGAATGCGAACGCATTCTTGTCCAATGTCATCATGGTCCGACAGGTGGGCATTATGGTTCCCAAGTTACGGGGCGAAAAGTCTTTGAGGTCGGGTTTTATTGGCCTACTATCTTCAAGGATGCCCACCGGATTTGTCAATCGTGCGATGCTTGTCAACGGGCGGGCCAAATCACCCAACGAGATGAGATGCCTCAAAATGTCATTCAAGTTTGTGAGGTTTTTGATATTTGGGGGATTGATTTCATGGGCCCGTTCCCGAAGTCGAATAATAAGCTCTACATTCTTGTTGCTATCGATTATGTTTCAAAATGGGTTGAAGCACAAGCTTTGCCCACTAATGATGCAGGGGTTATAGTTTCGTTCCTAAAGCAACTCTTTTCTCGGTTTGGTGCCCCGAAAGCTTTAATTAGTGATTGGGGAACTCACTTTTGTAATGCCCAACTCGAAAAGGTGTTGAAACGGTATGGGGTAACCCATAAAGTTTCAACATCCTACCATCCTCAAACGAATGGGCAAGTCGAAAACACCAACCGAGCTTTAAAGAGGATTCTTGAGAAAACTGTTGGTTCTAATCCTAAGGAGTGGTCGTTTAAACTCGATGATGCCTTATGGGCATTTAGAACGGTGTACAAAACGCCAACCGGAACCACTCCTTTTCGGTTACTTTATGGTAAAGCGTGTCATCTCCCGGTGGAGATTGAACACAAAGCTTTTTGGGCTCTAAAGACGAGCAATCTTGATCTTAAGGAGGCGGGTCGCCTTCGTTTGAGCCAGTTAAATGAGTTAGAAGAGCTTAGGCTCGATGCGTATGAGAACTCATTGATTAATAAGGAAAGGATGAAGAAGTGGCACGATAGTCGTTTGAAAGATCCTAAAGAATTTAAGGAGGGGGATCGTGTGCTTCTTTTCAATTCACGGTTTCGTTTGTTTCCCGGAAAGTTAAAATCTAAATGGTCGGGACCTTTTGTTGTTCGAAAGGTTTATCCTCATGGGGCGGTTGATTTGGTTAATGCGAAGGGGGAAGAGTTCAAGGTTAACGGTCATCGGTTAAAACACTATATCGATGGACCGAAAGAGGTTGATGATGAGATTAAACTCATATTTACCTCTAACGACGCGTAATAATCATGGTTATAACCTTTGTTGTAGAGTTTGTATTTTATTTTTCTATTTCTGTATATTTCATACTTGAAATAGGTACAACACGATCATTGGTTAAGGTATTGGTTGAGGGAAATGGTAATTTAGGTGGAAAAGTTAAAATTTTTCAAAGAAAAAACGTTAGATGTAAGCCGCGGCGCGGCTGGGAACCCCGCGGCGCGGGTTAAGGCTTATTTTGCATGTCGAGGCTTTTTAAATTTTCGGTGTTTTTCCATTCGATAAGCCGCGGCGCGGCTGTACGCTCCGCGGCGCGTGCCGCAGCTGACAGAAATTCCAAACTCGATTTATTTTATAAAAGGAAATTGGGTCAACCCGACCCAAGGGTTAAACTCGACGGGAATTTGGTATTATTTAGGGTTATTTGCTGAATTAAAACACACACACTTATCATCTTTCAACCTCAATTCAAAAGTGCTCTCAAACCCTAATCTTAAATCTAAAAATTGTGCTTTAATTTCTTCAATCAAGCTCTAATCCATGGCACCAAAGGTCCGATTTTGATTTTCTTTATCTTATTCTTGCCTAATTGCATGATTAATTGTCAATTAATTTCGGATTATGTTTGGAATTAGTGTGGGGTTGTGGATTTTGGTCTTGAATGTTTAAATTGATCATGGTTTTTTGTTGAATATGATTAGTATGTATGAAATTGATAATCTTTTTGTGTTTTTGATGCATATCTTTGATTCTAGGGTTCATGATTTGCTTAATTTCGAATTAGAGATAAGTAATTGGAGAAAATTGGTTATGAGTTTTGTTAAGTAAAGGTTTGACTTGAATGATAAGTGTAGGATGTGTAAATTTGGCCGGGTCATTAGGGTTATAGTTTTAATTGAATGGTTTCTTATGATTAATTTGTTTTCACATGATAAAGATGCCATGATATTGACATTAGAATGACTTGTGCTAGTTTAAGAGTTGAGTTTTGGTTTGAATTGTTAAATTTGAAATGTGAAAGTTATTTTGGTGCAAAACATCTTAAGTTTTTGTTGAGATGTTCATAATGATGCATGATTGTCCGATTACTTGTAAGGGACAATTTATTAGGATTGAAAGTTTGTGATTTTTAATGATTGGTCAATAGTGATTAATGTTTGTAACGGTTGTTGACCTCGGTTGACTTTTGTTTAAAATAGTGATTGTTTTGAATATGAGCAGGGACTAATCCTTAATGCTAATGGCAAGGTTTGCTTTTGTGTTTTGTTTTTTTGTTGTTATTGATACAGAAGCAAAGAATCTCTAATACCCAAAGGGATGCTCAGAGGGAAGCTGACAGACTTTTAGAAATTCAGACTAATCCCGAAAATTGGCTACAAGAGTTAAGGGATAGTGAAGAATATGCAGGACGGTTTGCATATATTAGTAGGCGTGCGATCACGGGCACATGGTATTTGGATTGGTCTATACTTGAACAAGCGGGACGACACTTGAGGACTCGTCTTCAAGAGGTGCTTACGTGTGTTAAGCAACCAGGGAACCACTTTATTCATGCTTGGGAAAATGCTTTTATATGCACAGATGTTATTTATGATGAGTTGGTGTGGGAATTCTTTTCCACAGTAGATTTTAGTCCTCACCGTGCGGTTTCAGATTCGAGTTTCTTACTGTTTCGTCTAGGGGGGATGGATCGAGAGATGTCCAGGTTTGATTTTTACCGGGCTTTAAATTTGTACCCGGAAATGGATGATTTTATTTTGGGGCAGTATTTGCAAGAGACAAAGTTTTATGGTGTCGAGTTGTTTAATGCTCAGCAATACTGGCTCCAATTGAGTGGGAAGAATCCATTCATCTCTAGTGAATCAAGGGGTTCAGACATTATTAATAGAAATGCACGGTTGATTCAAAGGTTATTGGGTTGCACGTTTTGTGCCAGGGTGAATGGTTATGATAAAGTGACGAATCACGATTTATGGTCTCTTTATATGATTATGCATGGACAGTTTGCCGATTTAGCAAATTTGGTGGGTGATTATTTTCGTAAACATTCAGTGGAGAAACAAAAGGCGAAGCCACTCTTGGGTGGCCACTATGTTACTAAGATTGCTCGTTTTCTCAACATTAACTTCACCCGCTGTACACCCTCTCGTGATTCTATGAAACCCTTCGGGGTTCAGTTTTATATTAACGCCCGTATATTGATGTATAACTCGAACCGGTCTATGTTGGTCGAGTATGTGGAGCCCTCTCAACAAGGTGGGGGAGCCAGTGGTAGTGGGGCGCGAGATGACGACGATGAGGACGTTGCAGCCCACATTAATGATTGTTTTGGTCCCAATTCAGATGAGTAGCGTGGTTCAGGAAGTGGTCAACCGTGGTCGTTTACTGAGGAAATGTGGAACGGGTTGGTCTCGAGTGTGAGTAATGTACAGATTGGAGTTTCGGGTAATTTTAATAATTTTCGGGGTGATATGCGGGAACATAATGACCGCATGTGGGAAAGTTAACAGCGGGTAGAGGCGAGTACTTTGAGACAGGAGGAAAGGTTGGCTGAGTCAGTTCATGACCAGCAGTGGATTGCGTACGGGAACGATTGGCAACGCCATAATGATGGCCTTTATTACTATGACTCGGAGAATTACTTTGGGACTACCGCTTCGGCCACGAGTTCAGGCTCTGATTTATGATGAGCAGGAAAGATTGGAGGATGCGCAACGAAGATATCAGCAGCAGTATCCATACGGCAACTGGCCGTATGATGGTTTTCAGTGAGAGTGGCCTGCGTTCCAATGATTATGTTGTATTGGTTTGAAAACATTTCTATTTGGTCTGTACTTGAATATTTTTTTTTATTTTTCGTATTATGTACTTTGAAACCTTATTTAGGGGCAAGGCGTTTAGGTTACCGGGTGGTGCCACCTTGTCCCATTTATGTAGTTTGTTTGTTTTTCTTTTTCTTAGGTATGTTGGTGAAACGGTTTTTCAAGTCTGGCATTAAGTTCAGCAAAACTACTTGAGTGATGATATTGGTGTGAGGATCGGGAATGGACGATGTTCTTATGCTGGCAGTAAGTTCAGCGCCATCTGTCACTGTCATTCCACGATCAGTGGTTACCTTGATAAGTTTTTATTTTTCTTACCCTTTCGATTTTAATCTATTTTTGATCTCAAGTAATGGGGACATTGCTTGATCTCAAGTGTGGGGTGGGGATATAAAATCTCTCGGGTTGGTTGTTAATGAAATCATCATCATACTAGCTTTGATATTAAAAGACTTGACGTTTCACGGGTTTTGGTCGTAAAAAAAAATTGAAAAACTTAGGGTAATATATAAAAAAACAAAACAGAAAAGTTAGTTCAAAAATAAATAAAAAAGTAGAAAAACAATTGAAAATTCGGCCAAAACCTTTATTCTAAAAATTGGCTTGGTATTTTATGGTATATTTCGTGTTTTCAAATGAGCCAAAGGTGTTCCACATGTTCATTACATTTGGACATGAAATCCTACGAGTTCGGGGAACTTAATAGTAGGTCACCTGTATCAAAACGGGTGTAAACCATGAGAGATCGGTGATTGCATAGCGTGATTGTGACCAAATCACGTGCCAGATCAAAAACTTTTGGTTACTTGGTATAGCAGACTTCCGAAACTATATCATTTTATTATTACATCATTTAATGGTGTGATACTGTGGGAAGAGGAGCCTCGAGTTTCACCAGTGCTGTCCTTTTTAGGAGCAATAGCTACGTGCTTGTGTTTGCTTAGACAACACAACCCATAGCCAAAAGCTATGGCACCCAAAGGTTTTTGGGATTTATTGGAAGGGTAGTATCTACTTCTTACCTTTCTTAAAACAAGTAGAAAAGCTTGTCATGTGGGAAGTAGGCAAACCGGTGTCAATTGAAACAGATTGGCACTTCCGAGTGACTCAGATCCACTCATTAAGGAAGTAAAGTCTTCCGACCGTTTCACTTGGTACGTATACCTCTTAAGCGTGCCATTTCATTACCCATCATTTCACGATGAGGTACTGTTAGAGGAGAAAGTCTTGAACTTTCAAAACATGTTCATTATTTTGAATGTGAAATCCTACATGAACATGAAAGTTCATACGTAGGTTACTTGTACAAAAACGGGTGTCAACCGTATGAACAGTGATAGTGGCGTATAGTCGAAACCGGACCATTCGCTAGATCGAAAACTTAAACAGGGCGATCCTCATTGTTTCTCCTAACAAGGACAATGTTGCACCTGACCACCTTATTTAACCACACATGATGTTTCTTTTCCATCCTTAAGGGAGTCAAGTCTCCCGAACGACACACTTGCTGATTCATTTCAGAAGTTGTAGTCCAGACCAGTTGTAGGGTGACGAAAAGTCTTGAAAAGTCATTGCTAAAATCGACTGGAAATCTACCAGGCCTCAACATCAAACAGGGAAACTGGTAGTCAAAGCTTATCTCAATGAGGGAGATTTGCTAGCCAAATGGGAAGCGCACCATGATACACAAAATGTCAGTGATTGATCAGATTCCCAGTGGATAGCCTCCGGAAAGGTAAGATATCAGCTTTTAAGCCTGATGAACCTCAATCTTTATGGTTGACTTAACGGATTAGATGATCACCTCATGATTATCGATGATATCCGGACGTAATGTGTATCCTCCTAAGCACATTATTTTCTTACCGACATCTCGCGATGTTAGGTACTGTGGGAGGCATTGGCTTGACCAATCGCGGGGTAGCCCGTACGGTTCTTTGGTTCGTTGGTTTCACCTTCTCGGCTTATAGCTTCCACTTGTATCCCTTGTTTCATATATTTGAAGACATTATCAGGTTCGAGATCCTCTACATATTTTTGGATTATATATTTGGTACACTTGTTCAAATTATCATTATTGTACCAATGCTTTATTTTGGGGATGATGGAGATTTTGGGGATTACAAGTGGAAGTCACGTTGTTGATATGTTCTCTTTAAACCGTTCCCATGCTAGTCGATTCATTTGGTTATCGTCGTTAGTTTACTTGCATTTATGAAGACGTTTTTATTTAGTAGAAGATAATTTTCGAGTCGAATTTGCTTGAGGACAAGCAAGACTCTAGTGTGTGGTGATTTGATATTGCACATTTCTCATATAATTATCATGGCAATATCCATCATTTTGAGTCCATTTGGATACGGTTTTGGTCTTTAATCGCGATAATTTGGGAAGATTATGATTCGAGAGCCGAGAAGATCTTTGATACGCATTTTTTGATCATTTTGAGGTATGTTTTATGTTACTCAATCAGCGGTACCTTAATATGATGAAGCGAGGTGGTTTTGGGCACTTTTATGTAGTAAAAAGATGAAGATTCTGTGCCAGCATTAAGCCGCAGCGCGGTTTTATAGTCCGCGGCGCGGGTTACAACTAGATCTGAAGGTCGAGCATATTGAAGAAATTTGGAGTTGCTGCTAGTGTTAAGCCGTGGCGCGGCCTGTGGAGCTGCGGCGCGGGTCCTGTCTGGCGGATTTTGCAAGCTATAAATAGGGAAATTAACCCTAAACTTTATATAACTTTTGTCAGCCGATTTTTGGAGCAACTAGGTGCGATTTTCTGCAACTTTTGGGGAATCCAAGGTTACTTTTACTCTCTAATCATTCCGCTATCAAGGATCAATCCAAACACTCATCAAGATTCATTGTGTTAGGTTGATTCTTACTATCCAAACAATGTTTTCTTATTTATTATTAGTTTGATTTTTATTGTTGCCATGATTATTGGCTAAGTTCATTAATGTTTGTCTAGACTTATAAACCTTTATATTGGATACTACTTATCAGTTTATTGTTTAATTTATGATGATTTGATGTTTGAATTTAAGAACGATTCTTATTAAAGCTAGACTTTTCGATTCAATTGGTTGTGTATTTATTTGATAGGAGGAGAGTTCATTGATTTAGTGCATAAATTTTACAATTGGTTTGTCTTAATTGATTGTTTGCTTACTCGGAGACGAGAGTAAATTGAATTCAAAAGGCTAGACGAAATAGGGGTGAATTATACGCAACGAGAGTTGGTGTGATTGTGATTCGAGTCTTCATCTCAGTTGAACTGTTTAGTCACAATTAGGAGGTCTTAGGCTACGGGGAATTCCGTGTCGTGTAATCTTAATTGAAGTGTTTGCGCTGGGGAATTCCAGCTGAACCGACTAGATAATTCACATAAGTTAGATAATAACTGGGGCTTAATCTAAATGCATCCAATACTAGGTGGAAAAGGTCTAGACAAGCATTCGTTTTCCTAATTGTTTACAACTATCTTATTTTACTTGTTTGTCTGCTTTAAAGCTTAAATCTGAAAACACCAAAAATATTGTTCTTTCTTGTTATTAATTAAATCTATCTTTGATTTTGGCTAATCGTTAAATATCCAACAAAACTATATCTCGTAATTTCCATTTTCTAGAATAACTTAGTTTAATTACATTAGTTAAAATCTTAATTTTCACGTCTGAACTGTCCTTGGAACGAACTTGAATTTACCAACTTTATACTATTGCACGATCGGGTACACTGCCCGTTAGTGTGTAGTAATCCTTTTAACCGGTATTTCCCATAATAAATTTATAGACGCGATTTCATACATCACAACCCAAACGGCATAACCATAAACTCGTAATGACCGTAACGCGTCCTGAAAGCAGTCTTCGAAATATCATCCTCCTTCACCCGCATTTGATGATACCCGGAACGTAAATCGATCTTCGAATAAACCGACGAGCATTGTAGTTGATCAAATAAGTCATTGCTTCTCGGTAGTGGGTAAAGGTTCTTGATGGTAAGTTTGTTCAACTCTCGGTAGTCGATATATAACCTGAATGTACCATCCTTCTTTTTGACAAACAAAACAGGAGCTCCCCATGGTGATGTACTTGGTTGTATAAAACTACGCTCTAAAAGTTCTTGTAATTGGCTTTGAAGTTCCTTCATTTCACTGGGTGTGAGTCTGTATGGAGCGCGAGCTATTGGTGCAGCTCCCGGTACAAGATCTATTTGAAATTCAACGGATCGGTGTGGAGGTAGTCCCGGTAATTCTTTCGAAAATACATCGAGAAATTCTTTTGCGAAGGGAACATCATTGATGCTCTTTCCTTCAGTTTGTACTTTTTCGACGTGTGCTAGAATAGCATAGAAACCATTTCTTATTAGCTTTTGCGCCTTCAAATTACTAATAAAATGTAACTTCGCGTTGCTCTTTTCTCCGTACACCATTAAGGGTTTTCCTTTTTCGCGCATGATGCGAATCGCATTTTTGTAACAAACGATCTCTGCTTTCACCTCTTTCAACCAGTCCATGCCAATTATCACATCAAAACTCCCTATCTCTACTGGTATCAAATCAATCTTAAATGTTTCGCTAATCAGTTTAATTTCTCGATTCCGACATATATTATCTGCTGAAATTAATTTACCGTTTGCTAATTCGAGTAAAAATTTACTATCCAAAGGCGTCAATGGACAACTTAATTTAGTACAAAAATCTCTACTCATATAGCTTCTATCCGCACACGAATCAAATAAAACATAAGCAGATTTATTGTCAATGAGAAACGTACCCGTAACAAGCTCCGGGTCTTCTTGTGCTTCTATCGCATTAATATTGAAAACTCTTCCACGACTTTGCCCATTATTTTTCCCTGAGTTCGGGCAATTACTCCTAATGTGGCCCGATTTTCCACATCCATAACAAACAAAGGTGGCATTACTTGTTCCGACATTATCTGTTCTTTTATTTCTGTTATTCATTGGCCGTAGACCTCACACTTTCTCGCACCATGGCCAGTTCTTTTACACTTGGTGCAAAATGTCATGCAGAACCCATTCTGGTGGTACTCAGTACTCTTCACACATTTGGCATGGCTGTTTCTGATTATTGTTTTTGTTGCAGTTGTTATTGTTGTTGGGACGATTGTTGTAGTTGTTGTTGTTGGGACGTTTGTTGTAGTTGTTGTTGTTGGGATTGCGATTGTTGTTGTTGCGATTGATGTTGTGGTTGTTGGGATAGTTGTTGCGATTGTGGTTGTAATTGTTGTTGTTGTTGTTGTACTGGTGACTCTTGTCACTGTTTTCCTCCCACTTCCTCTTGAGTTGTTTCGTGTTGGCTTCTTTAGCTGCCTGCTCTTTAATTCTTCCCTCAATCTAATTTATGAGTTTATGAGCCATTCGAATTTCCTTTTGTATGGAGGCGGGCTCGTGTGAACTTATATCTTCTTGAATCCTTTCTGGTAACCCTTTCACAAATGCGTCGATCTTCTCTTCTTCATCTTCGAACGCTCTTGGATACAATAGACACAACTCTGTGAACCTTCGTTCGTACGTGGTAATATCGAATCCTTGTGTTCGTAACCCTTTAAGCTCTACTTTGAGCTTATTGACTTCGTTTCTGGGACGGTACTGCTCAGTCCTCAAGTGTTTGAATGCTGACCACGGTAGTGCGTAAGCAGCATCTTGTCCCACTTGTTCTAGATAGGTATTCCACCATGTTAATGCAGTACCTGTGAAGGTATGCGTGGCGTACTTCACCTTATCTTCTTCGGTACATTTACTTATAGCAAACACCGATTCAACCTTCTAGGTCCACCGTTTCAATCTGATTGGTCCTTCGGTTCCATCGAATTCCAAAGGTTTACAGGCAGTGAATTCTTTGTAGGAGCATCCCACACGATTTCTTGTGGAATTAGTTCCACTGCTAGAACTAGAGTTATTGTTGTTATTTTGCATTGCGGCCTGTACTGCGGCTATGTTCGCGGCAAGGAAAACACGGAAGTCTTCCTCACTCATGTTCAAGTTCTGGCGAGTCGTCAGTGCCATTTCCTTCAAAAATAGCCAAAAGGATTAAGTCAATCATATAGAATATTAAGAGTAGTCAATAGTATTTCGTAGCATAATATGAACTCATTTATAAAAGCTTTTTCTTCATATTAGCGTTTTATAGTTTTACTTTGGGTAGTACCTACCCATTAAGTTCATACTTAGCAGCTGATATACAATTCAACTACTACGATTCTATATGAAAAACTAAATACAATAATATTTCACGTTCAAACTTTTATACAATATTTTACAATTTTACAATACCGCTATTTTACATATAGCATAAAATATAGCACACAATAACTTTGATACAAAATAGTTGTGACGACAATCGTAGTTAATACGCAATTCGTTCAGCGAATGCAATAAAGACATGTAATTCATAAGTCCAGAAACAAGTCATGCATTCTGGTTTTACTAAGACTATTTCACATCCTTGGTCTTGTGGAAAATAACCATTATGACCGTTGGCTAGGCAGCATGTTGTAACTTCATCAAAGGAACGAGGGTTTCATAATGCCCAACATCCCCGTAACAATCTAAAAACCTTGTTTCTCACCCCAACTACTTAGTCCGTCACTTGTGAGAATGTTTTATTTAACAATTGTAATCTGATGTTCTTTTTCTCACTTTGGTGAGAAGCGAACATCACTAACCTGTAAGCATAACATGCTTCTTTATGTTGCAGCTTAGAAGCTCTTTCTAAGACACAAAGTCCTATGTTGGGATATGTTGAGTCAAAATAGGTTCTTAACCCGTAGCATAAAATTGCACTTGGGTTCCCCGCATTTAACGCTTTAAAGAAAACACGTCGTAACTTACGGTCTCCCCAATGTGATATACCCCATCTTTTAAATGAAAGACTTTTATAAACTAAGGCATGCCTGGAACGTTCTTTAAATGTTCTACAAACTAATTTCCCCATAAATAATTGTGCCGACGAATTCTGACCGACTTTAGACAAGATTTCATCAATCATGTCCCCGGGTAGGTCTTCTAAAATTTTTGGTTGCCTATCCTTAACGTCCATTGTGTTTTTATACTGTAAAACAGCCGAGGATTAGATTCGTAAAGGATAATTATCAAATAATACAAGCAATTTTTACATACAACATAAAAGTACAAGCACACTTATATTACATATATTACACCGCATGATTATAACTCTTTATTCTGACTCACTTGTTTCATCCTCTTCGGATTTGGTTTATGTTGCTAATTTCCTAGGGATATATGGTGCTCCCCTAATACGAGCCGTTCATTTTACAAATGGTCTAAAAAAACCTGGTGGCTTAGATGTTCCTGGGTTATAGCTAAAACTTAATAAATACGGGTGTTGACGGTATTTCCCATCGGGACATTTCATGTTAACATAGAGGTCATCGGGGTTGGAATTAGGTTTTTCTATTTTGATACCTTTTCCCTTATTATTTTCTTTTGCCTTTTCAAATTGAGTCGGGGTAATTTCTATAACATCATCGGAATCCTCATCGGGATCCGATTCATCAGAAAATTGGTAATCTTCCTAATATTTTGCTTCCTTGGCGGAAACACCATTGACCATTATTAATTTTGGTCCATTGATTGAGGGTTTTCTTTTATTTATCTGTTTTTCAGTGGTTTCTAATATTTCCTCCTCCGGAACCTCTTCTTCTTCCGGTTCCTCTTCTTCCGATTCCTCTTCTTCTGGTTCCTCTTCTTTTGGTTCCTCTTCGAGAATTTGTGAATCTTCCCAATACATATTCGACTCTTCATTATTATTATTATTAGGTGAGTTGACGGGATTTGTACTAGATGTAGACATCTATCACACAATATCAAACACTTTAAGAGATTAATATATCACTTAATATTTACATGTTAATAATATATAGTTTCCAAAAAATGTTAAGCAATCGCTTTTAAAGAAAAACAAGATCGAAGTCCAGACTCACTAATGCATTCTAACAAACTCGGTTAGACACACTATGTGACGACCCGGAAATTTTTGACCAAATTTAAACTTAATCTTTATTTGATTTCAACATGATAAGCAAAGTCTGTAATGTCGAGTCTTAAAATTTTTGAACTATTTTATATATCCAGTTGACCTTTGATAATTTCGACGATTCACGAACAAATAATTGTAAATAGATTTGTGAGTACTTAAATATATATGTATATATAAATATAATAAATTGAAAATTAACTTTAAATATTACATGTTGTTGTATTAAAATTAATTATGTAAAATAAAATAAAAATATGATATTATGATAATTATTATTTAAAACGCATCTATATAAATAAAGTATATTAAATATATATTTTGTGACTTCGAATCCATTTAGTAAACGACAGTAACATTCAATTGTCATTCGATCGTTATTAATCAAGTTAAAAACGAACTTAGGTAAATAAACGGTGAGTCAAAAACGAGTTCTATAAATTTTAGGCTTACTAAAAATGTATTTAGGATCTAGTTATTAAATTTTAGCACTTTTTATATTTTACCCAGAATAGAGCGCGGACAGTGATTTAATTTTTAATTAATAGTTAATGACCAAATTTTATACCATAATGACTAAAATAAATAAAAATAATTATTATAAAAATTTGGGATTTTTTTTTTTGAATACTTTTGTCCGCCACTTTTAACAACGGAACACGAAATGATACCCATATTAAACATGTTGACAGATAAGTTAAAGGCGGCTAACTGTTTGGTATAATTTAAGTGAGATTATTGTTGTTTCTTTTTATAATATTGTTGTTTATAACTTTAACACATCAATTATATATGATATGCATGTATCGATTGTTATATAAAAACACACATGAGTTTACCTTTTAAGCAACTTGTGTCCGACTTTACTCATTATCAACATCAACATCAACTTTAAAAAAAAAAAAAAAAAGGAATCACCACCAAAACACAAGTAATGGATATGTTTATTTTATTGGGTAAAAATTGAAAGAATACGTTTGATAATATGAATTAATAATTATTGGTTGTTACTGTCATCCTTTTTCTTTTTATATACACATAGATACATAACTTATTTCTTGTAACTTATCTAATATCTAAATATCCATATCTCTAAAGGAATATCTCTTTAACACTGAAACATACAGGAAGTTTACACAAACCTTCATCTCTCTCATAACAACCCTCATTAAACCACCAACAAGGTCACCATACACTTTAACTTCACCACCTTGGGTTTACTTCAAAACCGATCATCACGCCTTGAAACCTTTAAACTTTTGACCACCGTGTTCCTTCTCTTTTCTCGTTTCTTTCGTAAACCATCTCACCTCTCATCACCTCCACCATCGAGATATCTAACCACCACACCCTCACCACCTTTATAAACCTATCACCTTCTAAACACCAAACCCACCACATCTTCATCCATCACCGAATATACTCCTTCACCACCTTAAAACTCATACAATCACCATCTCTTTTGTTTTTGTTTTGAAACCCCATCACCTTATTACCATGAAATCACCACTTCTCTTTAATTTTTTTTATTTATTTATTTATTTATTTTTTTACAAATCAAGAACCATAACCCCATCAACTATGTTTCTGAGAGGATTCGTTTCTAATTTTGATTTAAATCGAAACCATCCATAGTCTACTGCTATTCGATATGTTCTTTCTTTTCTTTCCAAGTCATTTCGAAACCCCCACAATATTACCTTAGCCACGATTACTTGCTATTACTACTACAATATTTTTGTTCGATCAATAAACAGCTCCCATTTCTGTTTCTTCCCGTCAATCACCATCTGTCACTCACTGCTTGTTTATGACTGACCGAACAACCATTTTTTTTTTCTTCGGTTAATAACCATCACAATCACCATAAACTATTAAATATTGCTGTTCGAAATGATGAAAGGTGATACACGATGTAACGATGTTAATACATGCTTAATGATGATGTTAGATCATAACAGAAAAGATGATGATCGTGAATTTAAAAAAAAAAAAAAAAAAAAAGATAGATGAATAGTTCTGGGTGTTATTTTAGGAAGAAGAAATAAAGAAACTGAATAAACGGGTTATATATATATAAGTTGGTATTACAACAGAAAAGAGAAAATGGAGGAGTGGTTTAGGGGTGTGGTCGTTGAACGAGAGGTCGTGGGTTCGAAACCAGGAGTTTGCAAATATTTTTTTTTCCTTCAATAAAAGATGTTTTAAGAGTTTGGGTATGTTGGGCCGTGTGGTTAGTCAGTTGGGCCGCCGGTTTCTTGCTGGGCCGAAATGGAAATAACACGAGATACAATATTTAGTTGGGTATTAGATCACAGATGAAGTAATAGCGGAGTGGTTTAGAGTGTTGTTGTGGAGCGAGAGGTCGCGGATTCAATCCTCGGTCGTGACATTTCTTTTTCGAAAAAGAAGAAGATGAAAAATTGAAACAGAAAACATGATAAAATAAAATCGTAACATAAATCAAATAAAGAAGGATGGAGGAGTGGTTAGGGGGATGTCGGATTATCAAGAGGTCATGTGTTTGAACCTGGGCATAGGCAATTATTTTTGGAACTTTTTCTTGAGGTAGCCATTACTATTATTATTATTATTATTATTATTATTATTATTATTATTATTATTATTATTATTATTATTATTATTATTATTATTATTATTATTTTTAACATTAATATTATTATTTTTAATATTTTTACTAATACTAGTATCATTATTATTATCATAATAACTATTATTATTATATTAAGACGAAACAACCTTTTAATTATTATTATTATTATTAATATTATTAAATGACTATTAGTTACGTAAAACTATACTTAATACATAAAATATAACTATATTTTATTTATTTAAAGTACATAAAATGAATACATTTATGAAACATACAAGATATTAACATAAAATGATATCATTAATAAGGATATATATAAATTAATTTGATTACAACTATATGTGTTAATATATATATAAATAATATAGGTTCGTGAATCCGAGGCCAACCTTGCATTGTTCAATATAGTCATATGTATTTTTACTACAAAATACATTAGGTGAGTTTTCATTACTCCCTTTTTATATATATTTTTGGGACTGAGAATACATGCGCTGCTTTTATAAATGTTTTACGATATAGACACAAGTAATCGAAACTACATTCTATGGTTGAATTATCGAAGTCGAATATGCCCCTTTTTATTAAGTCTGGTAATCTAAGAATTAGGGAACAGACACCCTAATTGACGCGAACTCTAAAGATAGATCTATCAGGCCCAACAAGCCCCATCCAAAGTACCGGATGCTTTAGTACTTCGAAATTTATATCATGTCCGAAGGAGGATCCCGGAATGATGGGGATATTCTTATATACAAATTGTGAATGTCGGTTACCAGGTGTTCAATCCATATGAATGATATTTTTGTCTCTATGCATGGGACGTATGTTTACGAGAAATGGAAATATGAAATCTTGTGGTCTATTAAAATTATAAAATGATTATTTATGTTAAACTAATGAACTCACCAACCTTTTGGTTGACACTTTAAAGCATGTTTATTCTCAGGTACGAAAGAAATCTTCCGCTGTGTAATTGCTCATTTTAAAGATATTACTTGGAGTCATTCATGACATATTTCAAAAGACGTTGCATTCGAGTCGTTGAGATCATCAAGATTATTATTAAATCAGTTATAGTTAGATATATTATAAAATGGTATGCATGTTTTCCACTTTGGTTGTAATGAAAGATTGTCTTTTCAAAAACGAATGCAATGTTTGTAAAATGTATCATATAGAGGTCAAATACCTGGCGATGTAATCAACTGTTGTGAATCGTTTATAATCATTATGGACTTCGTCCGGATGGATTAGGACGGGTCTTTACAGTTGGTATCAGAGCAGAGGTCTTAGCGAACCAGGTCTGCATTAGTGTGTCTAACTGATAAGTCGTTAGGATGCATTAGTGAGTCTGGACTTCGACCGTGTCTGCATGTCAAAAGTTTTGCTTATCATTTCGTGTCAAAAATTACCTGCTTATCATTCTTAGAGAATCACTTGCTTATCATTCTTAGTCTAGACACGTTTTACTGCATTGACTGCATAAATAGTGCATAGACAAAAAAAAAATTCATATCTTAGCGTATCTGTTACTGTAGATCTTGCCTGATATCTTCCGTAAATTTCTCCGTAATTTAAGAGAACCTGGTACTATATATATCTATGTAAATTATGCATTGAGAATACCATCCAACTATCAAGTACTATCACTAAGCTCTTCATATCAAAAATCTTTCCTGAGATCGCGTAAGATGGCCTCTACGAACCAACCAAGTTCATCTGACTCCGAAGATAGCGTGACAGGAGCTCACCAACCAATCAACTACCGTGATTACTGGAGAAAATGGGGGTGGGTTCGCGACATACTCACCCTATGGAGAAGGGAAGAAGGTACTCCATATCATGAACCGAATCTACCACCTAACCTTGGAGTACTCGACCCGCTCACTGGCGAACCTGTTCGCAACACCGTTTATACCCTTTTTGCCAGAATTTTTCGTCTTGAGACTACCATAAATGGAACTAGAAAAGATATCCAATCTCTACCTCACATTGATAACCAACCAGGGTTAGTAGAAGAAGTTAAAGAACTCCGAGCTCGAGTGTTAACTTTAGAGATCACGGTACACAGTTTGCAAACACCAGCAGTATCACCAACACCAGTCACGTCACCAACCTTAGCACCAACAACACTAGTACCACCAACAACAACATCCGCATCACCAACTTCGACATCTCATTCTATACCTCAAGTATAATCATCGTTCTACGTATCGTTCTATCTATTTTATTTTCGTTCGACATGGCGATTATGTAATCTCTAATGTTTTAGAAATTACATATTCTTGTTCTAATGATAAATCAAATGAGATCAATATCACATTAACTCATTAAATTCATAATTACACCTGAAGAAAATATATACGTATATATGTTTTCATAAAGATTGTAATTAAGAATTCTTTTGTACAAACTATTAATGGTGAAAATATTTTAACGGGTAGGTAATACCCGAGGAGTATTTAGATTTCACATTAATAAGTTACACTGTACATTCTTCGGAATTGATTCAACGATCATTTACTATCCTATTTACAACCACCGATTGACGTATCCGTTCACCAAAGAATAACTATTTTCATTCAAATTCAATTTCATATTTGGATTTTGATCTATCAGAATCCAACAAGTGGCATAATGAAGAAATAATGGACACAATAAAAATTGATTAGAAACAGACTAATTGACAATATGAAATTTTGTTAAGAAACCACGCTAACAAAATCCTAGCTAACTGTTCCTAGCTAACTGTTAATTCCATATTACATTTTATTTATCGCAATTTATTTTATCGCAATTTTAATTCTCGCAATTTTATTTATCGTTATTTAATTTCTGTTATTTACCTTACGCATTTTATTTATCGTCATTTAATTTCTGTATTTATTTTACGCACTTTAAATATCGGGACACGTATACAAAGTTTTGACATATCATATCGACACATCTATATATATTATTTGGAATTACCATAGACACTCTATATGCAGTAATGATCGAGTTCTCTATACAGGGTTGAGGTTGATTCTATAATAATATATATACTTTGAGTTGTGATCGAGTCTGAGACATGTACACGGGTCACGATACGTATTAATTAATTCGAATATTATATATTAAATTATATATGAATTATTGGACTGTCAACTATGGACTAATAACATTGGACAATTAAAATGAATTAAAATATTGATTATAATATATGAAACTAAATAATTCTTCAAGTTTGCCACTTGATTTCATCTTAAATTCCATTTGTATCTTAATGATTACAATCTGCGTTCAAACCTTTCGTGATTCTTGAAAACACCTCAATCAAGAGGATGAACCAACCGCACTTCATTTACGAGAGAAAAGATTGATGCATATAGTTATGCACCTGAAAACACTCGGAACCTGAGTAAACGTTTAACACGTAGCTGTGTTAATCCCTTTAGCGTTATTATTACCAAAAATAACTTTGCATCTGCTGTTCGAGATAGATAGTTTTGTCACAGCTCCAGCAAGACAACTTCGACTTTTCGTACGAAACAACCTTATTATAACGTTGATATATACGCGTGCTCTTTTTATTGTTACCAGGGAACCTTCCATATTCCACCATATTACCATCAGCGTTTAATCATCTAAAAATACAATTCTTCTGAAACCACTTCGGATTGATAACCGATGATTCAAATATCGTAGCATTAAATGCAGAGGAAACAGAAATATGGTAGATGGTCTAAACGGTCAAAAGTTTGATGATAAATAAAGGAGTGTTAGGAACACTCGATAGAAAATTTGGCATTGAAAAACAGATTGAGCTACCCATGAAGGAGGCCAAGGACAAATACTAGGACCAAACCCTATATTCAAAGGATTCAGGTAATTCTGGATCCGTTGAAATCTTTAGAGAATATCTTGCTCCGAAGTCATCTTGCGGAAAATCTTTCTCCATCAACCATCGAATTTAGAAATTTCAAAATATCATCATCAATATCTTCGATATTTCTGAGGATATTTTCATAAATATTCTCGTCCGAAATTATATATCTCCTCGTGTTTCCTGTGTATCATTATATTGGAAATATTCAATAGAAAATTTAGTACCGAAAAGTAGATTATGCGAAACTATGAAGAAATCCGTGGACAAATCACAAAGAATAAGTTTGACTTCAAAGAATCCAAATGATTCTGTTTCAAATGAAATCTTTAACGAATACCTTGCTTCTGAATCTAAACCCTTACGGATAAATCTTCTTCATCATCCATCGATATTAGAAATTCCAAGATACCATCGTATCTTTCATTATAAATATCCTCCATATTTCTGGAGATATTTTCATAACTATTCTTATCTGAAATTATTAATCTCTTCGTGCTATCAGTATTACATCATATAGAAACTGGTAGTTTCTATATTCTGTAAACTGTCGAGCTTAAAATATGAATGTTATTGAAGTAATGTTGGGAACTGATGCATGAATTAGTATAATATAATGATACTTGATCAACGTGATTATATTACAGTAAGTCATGCTGAGTTTCTAAATGGGACGTGATGATTCACAGATCATAACGTCATCATGTGCCATGTTACATAACTCTTTCATTCTGCTTAACTTCTGAACATATCAAGAAAGTATATTCTTGATAGTTCTATTCTCAGTGAATCTGGTAATTTGACAAATCAAATCGTACTATTACGTTCCTTCTTATTGAGAACATTAATAATGTTCATTCTGAAACTTATATCTGCGAATTCTGGACCATTACAAGAGATGCCAAATCGTCAGAAGAAGAAACGAAGGGACAAAGCTCTGAAATAGAAATTGGAGTATAAATCGTAGCAAATAGGAGGGAGTATTAACTGTGGATGACAATGATTATAGGAAACAGAAAAGGAGGACATTGAAATATAAGGAGAGATATAAAGCCCGATAACAACGCATAAATTACAAACCGTGTATATCAATGTTTATCGCAACATAAAGACACGGGAGAATTAAAAACATTATAATCCCGAGGGCGAAGTAAAAGAAAACAGATTCCTCGGGTGGTAGTTGGAAAAGGAGAATGATTGTTACGATAGTAAGTATAAGGACAAGGATTAGAACTGGATTAAGCATTTCCACAATCTTTTGGATGTATGAACTAAGGAAGAGAGTAAGGGAATGGTGAAAATAATGGAACGGAAGAAGTTCATTTATAGTGGAAAATATCAGACAGAGTAATCGAAACAGATCACCGCATTTAATTATAGAGATCTTAATTTCCATAAATCCCGCAGAATCAGATCTTGTAGATTTCGAAGATTTTCTTTAAATCCATTGAATTCCGAAATTCAACCCTGACTCTGTCAAAATTTAAGATGAATCTTTACTTTCCTATTTCACCCTTTGGTAATAGCTTCATTCGTACTCTTCGAACAATCGAGTTATCCATATTACTCAATGATGATAAAACACAATCAATCAACTCTTATTCGTCATGAAAACATTTTTATGGTTAACCATGACAACCTCACTCAAATTTCGGGACGAAATTTCTTTAACGGGTAGGTACTGTGACGACCCGGAAATTTTCGACCAAATTTAAACTTAATCTTTATTTGATTTCAACATGATAAGCAAAGTCTGTAATGTCGAGTCTTAAAATTTTTGAACTATTTTATATATCCAGTTGACCTTTGACAATTTCGACGATTCACGAACAAATAATTGTAAATAGATTTGTGAGTACTTAAATATATATGTATATATAAATATAATAAATTGAAAATTAACTTTAAATATTACATGTTGTTGTATTAAAATTAATTATGTAAAATAAAATAAAAATATGATATTATGATAATTATTATTTAAAACGCATCTATATAAATAAAGTATATTAAATATATATTTTGTGACTTCGAATCCATTTAGTAAACGACAGTAACATTCAATTGTCATTCGATCGTTATTAATCAAGTTAAAAACGAACTTAGGTAAATAAACGGTGAGTCAAAAACGAGTTCTATAAATTTTAGGCTTACTAAAAATGTATTTAGGATCTAGTTATTAAATTTTAGCACTTTTTATATTTTACCCAGAATCGAGCGCGGACAGTGATTTAATTTTTAATTAATAGTTAATGACCAAAATTTATACCATAATGACTAAAATAAATAAAAATAATTATTATAAAAATTTGGGATTTTTTTTTTGAATACTTTTGTCCGCCACTGTTTAACAACGGAACACGAAATGATACCCATATTAAACATGTTGACAGATAAGTTAAAGGCGGCTAAGTGTTTGGTATAATTTAAGTGAGATTATTGTTGTTTCTTTTTATAATATTGTTGTTTATAACTTTAACACATCAATTATATATGATATGCATGTATCGATTGTTATATAAAAACACACATGAGTTTACCTTTTAAGCAACTTGTGTCCGACTTTACTCATTATCAACATCAACATCAACTTTTAAAAAAAAAAAAAAAGGAATCACCACCAAAACACAAGTAATGGATATGTTTATTTTATTGGGTAAAAATTGAAAGAATACGTTTGATAATATGAATTAATAATTATTGGTTGTTACTGTCATCCTTTTTCTTTTTATATACACATAGATACATAACTTATTTCTTGTAACTTATCTAATATCTAAATATCCATATCTCTAAAGGAATATCTCTTTAACACTGAAACATACAGGAAGTTTACACAAACCTTCATCTCTCTCATAACAACCCTCATTAAACCACCAACAAGGTCACCATACACTTTAACTTCACCACCTTGGGTTTACTTCAAAACCGATCATCACGCCTTGAAACCTTTAAACTTTCGACCACCGTGTTCCTTCTCTTTTCTCGTTTCTTTCGTAAACCATCTCACCTCTCATCACCTCCACCATCGAGATATCTAACCACCACACCCTCACCACCTTTATAAACCCATCACCTTCTAAACACCAAACCCACCACATCTTCATCCATCACCGAATATACTCCTTCACCACCTTAAAACTCATACAATCACCATCTCTTTTGTTTTTGTTTTGAAAACCCATCACCTTATTACCATGAAATCACCACTTCTCTTTAATTTTATTTATTTATTTATTTATTTATTTTTTTACAAATCAAGAACCATAACCCCATCAACTATGTTTCTGAGAGGATTCGTTTCTAATTTTGATTTAAATCGAAACCATCCATAGTCTACTGCTATTCGATATGTTCTTTCTTTTCTTTCCAAGTCATTTCGAAACCCCCACAATATTACCTTAGCCACGATTACTTGCTATTACTACTACAATATTTTTGTTCGATCAATAAACAGCTCCCATTTCTGTTTCTTCCCGTCAATCACCATCTGTCACTCACTGCTTGTTTATGACTGACCGAACAACCATTTTTTTTTCTTCGGTTAATAACCATCACAATCACCATAAACTATTAAATATTGATGTTCGAAATGATGAAAGGTGATACACGATGTAACGATGTTAATACATGCTTAATGATGATGTTAGATCATAACAGAAAAGATGATGATCGTGAATTTAAAAAAAAAAAAAAAAGATAGATGAATAGTTCTGGGTGTTATTTTAGGAAGAAGAAATAAAGAAACTGAATAAACGGGTTATATATATATAAGTTGGTATTACAACAGAAAAGAGAAAATGGAGGAGTGGTTTAGGGGTGTGGTCGTTGAACGAGAGGTCGTGGGTTCGAAACCAGGAGTTTGCAAATATTTTTTTTTCCTTCAATAAAAGATGTTTTAAGAGTTTGGGTATGTTGGGCCGTGTGGTTAGTCATTTGGGCCGCCGGTTTCTTGCTGGGCCGAAATGGAAATAACACGAGATACAATATTTAGTTGGGTATTAGATCACAGATGAAGTAATAGCGGAGTGGTTTAGAGTGTTGTTGTGGAGCGAGAGGTCGCGGGTTCAATCCTCAGTCGTGACATTTCTTTTTCGAAAAAGAAGAAGATGAAAATTTGAAACAGAAAACATGATAAAATAAAATCGTAACATAAATCAAATAAAGAAGGATGGAGGAGTGGTTAGGGGGATGTCGGATTATCAAGAGGTCATGTGTTTGAACCTGGGCATAGGCAATTATTTTTGGAACTTTTTCTTGAGGTAGCCATTACTATTATTATTATTATTATTATTATTATTATTATTATTATTATTATTATTATTATTATTATTATTATTATTATTATTATTATTATTATTATTATTATTATTATTATTTTTAACATTAATATTATTATTTTTAATATTTTTACTAATACTAGTATCATTATTATTATCATAATAACTATTATTATTATATTAAGACGAAACAACCTTTTAATTATTATTATTATTAATATTATTAAATGACTATTAGTTACGTAAAACTATACTTAATACATAAAATATAACTATATTTTATTTATTTAAAGTACATAAAATGAATACATTTATGAAACATACAAGATATTAACATAAAATGATATCATTAATAAGGATATATATAAATTAATTTGATTACAACTATATGTGTTAATATATATATAAATGATATAGGTTCGTGAATCCGAGGCCAACCTTGCATTGTTCAATATAGTCATATGTATTTTTACTACAAAATACATTAGGTGAGTTTTCATTACTCCCTTTTTATATATATTTTTGGGACTGAGAATACATGCGCTGCTTTTATAAATGTTTTACGATATAGACACAAGTAATCGAAACTACATTCTATGGTTGAATTATCGAAGTCGAATATGCCCCTTTTTATTAAGTCTGGTAATCTAAGAATTAGGGAACAGACACCCTAATTGACGCGAACTCTAAAGATAGATCTATCGGGCCCAACAAGCCCCATCCAAAGTACCGGATGCTTTAGTACTTCGAAATTTATATCATGTCCGAAGGAGGATCCCGGAATGATGGGGATATTCTTATATACAAATTGTGAATGTCGGTTACCTGGTGTTCAATCCATATGAATGATATTTTTGTCTCTATGCATGGGACGTACGTTTACGAGAAATGGAAATATGAAATCTTGTGGTCTATTAAAATTATAAAATGATTATTTATGTTAAACTAATGAACTCACCAACCTTTTGGTTGACACTTTAAAGCATGTTTATTCTCAGGTACGAAAGAAATCTTCCGCTGTGTAATTGCTCATTTTAAAGATATTACTTGGAGTCATTCATGACATATTTCAAAAGACGTTGCATTCGAGTCGTTGAGATCATCAAGATTATTATTAAATCAGTTATAGTTAGATATATTATAAAATGGTATGCATGTTGTCCACTTTGGTTGTAATGAAAGATTGTCTTTTCAAAAACGAATGCAATGTTTGTAAAATGTATCATATAGAGGTCAAATACCTGGCGATGTAATCAACTGTTGTGAATCGTTTATAATCATTATGGACTTCGTCCGGATGGATTAGGACGGGTCTTTACACACTAATGCAAATTTCTGGTTCTCTAAGACCAATGCTCGGATACCAACTAAAATGTCCCGTTCATATTGATTATAAACGTTTCATACTAATCGATTTCGTTGCGAGGTTTTGACCTCTATATGAGACGTTTTTCAAAGACTGTATTCGTTTTTTAAAAAAACCATAACCTTTATTTGATCGATAAAGGTTTAAAAACCATAACGTAGATTATCAAGTAAGGATAATCTAAAAGATAACGTTTTACACACGAACATTACATATTGGTTTACAATAATATTATACATCGATTTAAATCTCCGAATGCAGTTTTTAAACAATATATTACAAGCATGCTGACTCCAATTCTTGTCCTTAAATTAGCATGCAATAGCGGAAGCTCTTAACAATCACCTGAGAATAAACAGGCTTAAAATGTCAACAAAAATGTTGGTGAGTTATAGGTTTAACCTATATATTATCAATTCATAATAATAGACCACAAGATTTCATTTTTCATAAGTAACATACAGGCATATAGCTATCTGTATAACAATCATTCATATGGTGAACACCTGGTAACCGACATTAACAAGATGCATATAGAATATCCCCATCATTCTGGGACACCCATCGGACATGATAAACTCGAAGTACTAAAGCATTCCAAATTCCAGAATGGGGGTTATTAGTTCCCGTAGATCTACCTTTAGGATTCGCGTCAATTAGGGGCCAGTTCCCTAATTCTTAGGCTACCAAGCTAAAAGGGGCATATTCGGTTTTGATCATTCAACCATAAAATATAGTTTCACGTACTTGTGTCTATTTTGTAAAACATTTATAAAACTGCATGTATTCTCATCCCAAAAATATTAGATTTTAAAAGTGGGACTATAACTCACTTTCACAGATTTTTCCTTCGTCGGGAAATAAGACTTGGCCACGGGTCGATTCACGAACCTATAACAAATATGTACATATATATCAAAGTATGATCGAAATATATGCATAATATTTTTATTACGTTTTAATGATTTAAGTTTATTAAGTTAGCTGTCCCACGTTAGTAGCCTACAACTAGTTGTCCATAGTTAGTAGTACAGAAATAAATCAATATAAATTATCTTGGATCAATCCACGACCCAGTGTATACAAGCCTCAGGCTAGATCACAACTCAAAGTATATATATTTTTGGAATCAACTTCAACCCTGTATAGCGAACTCGATCATTACAGCATATAGAGTGTACATGGTTGTTCCAAATAATATATATAGATGGGTCGATATGATATGTCAAAACATTGTATACATGTCTATGGTATCTCAAGATTACATAATATATGTTAGAATACATGTATAATACAATATAAGTTAGCTAGGATATGATTAGTATAGATTTGTTACAATTTTCACGTAGCTAAAACTAGTAAAAATATCCAATTTTGTTTTACCCATAACTTCTTCGTTTTAAATCCGTTTTGAGTTATTCAAATTTCTATGGTTTCATAATGAACTGAAATTTATGAAATTAAACAGAAAAAGTATAAGTTTATAGTCGAAAATACATGATGTCGTGCGAGGTGTATATAAAATAGCTATTAATTTTAGCAGGATATACTATTAAATACGATACAATTTTACACAAGATATTTATTTATTTATTGAATGGATATACTTAAACCTTGCTACAACACTTATAGGCAGTGTACCTAATCGTACAGTAGTGTAGTTTTTAGTAAGTCCGGTTCGTTCCACAGGGAATCTTTTTAAACAAAGCTTAACGCTATATTAGTTTACTTTTATAAAAATACAAATATATATATATATATATAAGTAATATTATTATTATAAAGGGGGGTTTTTACCGTTTAATGACCGGTTTATCGATTTTAAAACTTTAGTCGCAGTTAAAACCAAATGTAAAATAATAAATAAATACAAGACTTAATTTAAAGCGTAAAGTAAATAACGATAATGAAATTGCGAATAATAAAAGTGCGATAAAATAAACTTGTGATAATTAAAAAGTACGATAATTAAAAGTGCAATTAAATAAAATAACAATAAAAATGCGATAATTAGAAGTGCAATTAAATATAAAATAAAGGAAATTAAATATGAAATAAAAGAATTATGCTTATTTAAACTTCCGTAATCATGATGTTTGACGTGTTGATTTTAGTTTTATGCCCATGGGTTAATTGTCCTTTGTCCTGGATTATTTAATATGTCCATACGGATTTGTCCATAATAGTCCATCAGTCATAAATATAAAGAGCGAAAGCCTTCGTCAAATTATTCTTATTCCCGAAGTCAAATATTCCAACTAATTGGGGATTCGAATTGTAACAAGGTTTTAATACTTTGTTTAATGAATACACAAGGTTATCGACTGCGTGTAAACCAAGGTTTTACTACTTTGTTAACAATTACACCAATTACCCTTGAATGTAATTCACCCCTGTTTCAACAAGTCTATTAACTATTAATCCAGTTCCGTATCCGGTAAAATGAATAATTATTGGTATTTATAGATATCCCGCCCACCGTACCCAGTCAAGCGTATGTGGTTATATATAAATACGTCGAATTATAAGTTTGTATATTAAATTAACAAGGTATTGTTTAATTAATATAAAACGCATTAATAACCCATAGTCTAATTTCCACAAGTGTCGTTCTTTTATCCAAACCCCAATTATGGTACAAAGCCCAATTACCCAATTTTAGTAATTAGCCCAACATCATGATTACTTCGTTTAAATAAGCATAATAATAACTTAGCTACGAGACATTAATGTAAAAAGGTTGAACATAACTTACAATGATTAAAAATAGCGTAGCGTTACACGGACAGAATTTCGACTTACACCCTTACAACATTCGCTAACATACCCTTATTATTAGAATTAAAATTAAAATTAAAATTAAAATTATAATATATATATATATATATATATATATATATATATATATATATATATATAATACGTTTATGAGAGAAGAAGAAAAAAAGAATGATTTTTACGATCAGAATGCGCGAGCTTTATAGGGAGTTTCAGAATTTGGGGCTCCGCGACTCGCGGCATTTTTTGCCTTCAAACTCCGCGAGTCGCGGAGTTTGCTTTTACAGCTCACAAAAGTTTGGCTCTTTGTTTACCGACGGATTTATAAATAAATATAATATATTAAATAATTATAAGAATTATTTAAATATTATATTATATTTATGTGCATAGTTGACTTGTAATTTTTAGTCCGTTGCGTCGAGCGTTGAGAGTTGACTCATGTCCTGGTTCCGGATTTTCGAACGTCCTTGCGTACAATTTAATATCTTGTACTTTGCGTTTTGAATCTTGTACTCTTGTAATTTTGAGACGTTTCTTATCAATAATTGGAACCTCTTTGATTGTATTTTGTACTTTTGAGCTTTTTGGTCGTTTGCGTCTTCAATTCGTCGAATCTGTCTTCTGTCTTCACCTTTTATTATTTAAACGAATATCACTTTTAAATAGAACAATTGCAACTAAAAGCTTGTCTTTTTTGAGGAATAATGCTATGAAATATATGTTCGTTTTTAGCATTATCAATACAGATTACAAGTCACTCTTGAAAGAGGTAGTCATTTTTGTCGAAAGAACGACATCTTGATGACTATTTTGAAAAACATACTTCCACTTTGAGTTTAACCATAATTTTTGGATATAGCTTCTTGTTCATAAGAAAAATAATTTTCCCAAAAGAACAACTTTTAAATCAAAGTTTATCATAATTTTTAATTATCTAACCCAAAACAGCCCGCGGTTTTACTACGACGGCGTATGTCCGGTTTTACGGTGTTTTTTGTGTTTTAAGGTTTTAAATCATTAAGTTAGCATATCATATAGATATAGAACATGTGTTTAGTTGATTTGAAAAGTCAAGTTAGAAGGATTAACTTTGTTTTTGAACAAGTTTAGAATTAACTAAACTATGTTCTAGTGATTACATGTTCAAATCTTCGAATAAGATAGTTATATATATATATGAATCGAATGATGTTATGAACATCATTAATGCCTCAAGTAAAGTAGGTAAACCTACTGAAAATGATGAAAAAATAACTTGAGCTTCAAAGGATCTTTGATGGCTTGGAAGTTCTTGAAGTAGAATCATGACACGAAAAACAAGTTCAAGTAAGATTACTACTCGAATTAAGATAGTTATAGTTAAAGAAATTGAATCAAAGCTTGAATATGAATATTACCTTGATTTAGAAAGATAACCTACTATAAATAACAAAGGTTTCTTGAGGTTGGGTGATCACTAGAAATGGATTTGTAAGATTGAAAGTAAACTAGCAAACTTGAAAGGATTTTCGAAGTGTTCTTGAAGTGTTTTTCCTATGATGATTATAGCTTGATACTTTAAGTAATTTTTGATGAAGATGATGATTAGTTTACTGGAAAATTCATTCTTGAGAGTGTGTGTGTGTGTGTGTGTGTTTAGAGAGAATTAGAAAGAGAATTGGAAGTGAAATGGAGTGGGTGGTGGGGAATGGTGAGTGGGGTTAAAAGGAGTTCTTGTTTTTGTTTCCTTACTCATAAGTCATGCTAGTTGTCTAATGATGGTTCCCACATGTCTTGATGACTCACAAGGGCTGCTAAGGAGCTGATGATTGAATGTATATACCAATATTATATACATATAGAAGCTGTGTATTATATGAGTACGAATACAGTTGCATACGAGTAGAATTGTTGATGAAAATGAAGGAGAATGTAATTGTAGGCATTTTTGTTAAGTAGGAATAATTTGATATGTGTCTTGAAGTCTTTCAAAAGTTTACTAATTCATCTTAATACACTACATGTATATACATTTTAACTGAGTCGTCAAGTCATCGTTAGTCGTTACATGTAAATGCTGTTTTGAAACTTTTAAGTTAACGATCTCATTTAATGTAGTTAACCCATTGTTTATTAAATATAATGAGATGTTAAATTATCATATTATCATGATAACATGGTGTATGAATATATCTTAATATGATATATATACATTAAAATGTCATTACAACGATAATCGTTACATATATGCCTCGTTTCGAAATTCTTAAGTTAGTAGTCTTATTTTACATATGTAGTTTATTGTTAACATACTTAATGATATATATAATTATCATTTTATCATGTTAAATATAGTGTAACAATATCTTAATATGATACATATGTATTTAATAAGACGTTGTTATAACGATAATCGTTATATATGTCGTTTCGAGTTTCTTAACTTAGTAGTCTCATTTTTATGTATATAACTCATTGCTAATATACCTTGTGAGATATATATATATATATATATATATATATATATATATATATATATATATATATATATATATATATATATATATATATATATATATATATATATATAGTTTTTACAAGTTTTAACGTTCGTGAATCGCCGGTCAACTTGGGTGGTCAATTGTCTACATGAAACTCATTTCAAATAATCAAGTCTTAACAAGTTTGATTGCTTAACATGTCGGAAACATTTAATCATGTAAAAATATAGTTTTCATTTAATATATAATCATGGAAAAGTTCGGGTCACTACATTAATATAGGAATAAATCATAAAAATGGATTAGCTTGAACGGTAAGGGAGTTGTCGGGTTAGCGGGAAGTCGCCGGTTCAAAACCGGACTTGGGCATTTTTTAAGGGCTACTTCTTTGAGGTAGTATTACTATTACCATTGTTGTTGTTATTATTAGTATTATTATTATTATTATTATTATTATTATTATTATTATTATTATTATTATTATTATTAAATAAAAATTATCATGTTATTAAGATTAACATTATTAGTTAAACTATTATTTTTATCATTATTATCATAATTAGTATTATTATTACTCATTATTAGTATTAGGTATTATTATCAATATTATTTTTTCATTATAAAAAAATAAAATAACTTATTATTATTATTATTATTATTATTATTATTATTATTATTATTATTATTATTATTATTATTATTATTATAGATTATCATTATCATTTTATTATTAGTATTATCATTATTAATAAAGTTATTATTATTATTATTATTATTATTATTATTATTATTATTATTATTATTATTATTATTATTATTATTATTATTATTATTATTAGTAAATCCTTATTTTCAAAACTATCATTTTAACGAATAACTATATATAACATATAATTAAAGATATAAAATAAGTATACGTTTTTAAATGGAATTTAGTATAAATTCTATATAACCACAAATATATAAATAATATATATTAATAAATGAAATTATGTGATTTCCATTACATGATTTAATATATATACAATTGATATAGGTTCATGAATCCGAGGCCAACCTTGCATTGTTCAGTTCCATCGTATGCATATTTTTACTACAAAATATCGTATCGTGAGTTCATTTGCTCTCTTTTACTCTTTATATTTTTGGGACTGAGAATACATGCGCTATTTTTACAACTGCTTTATTAAATGCTTTTGAAATATATTTTGAACTGAGAATACATGAAATGCTTTTATAAATGTTTGACGAGATAGACACAAGCAAAACATTCCTCGAATGAATTATTATGCAGACAGAAGTTCTGTGGATTATTATTGAATTATGTGGACATGATAATTGCCACCAATTGATGTGAATATTTTTACCCTGATTATTATTGCTTGGTAACATAAGAATTAGAATCGGGTAGGACCCTAATTCACACGAATCCTAAAGGTAGATACTGAAATGTCCGGTTCATATTGATTATAAACGTTCCATATTAATTGATATCGTCGTGAGGTTTTGACCTCTATATGAGACGTTTTTCAAAGACTGCATTCATTTTTAAAACAACCATAACCTTTATTTTATCGATAAAGGTTTAAAAAGCATTACGTAGATTATCAAATAATGATAATATAAAATATACCATTTACACACGACCATTACATAATGGTTTACAATAAGAATATATTACATCAAAAATAAGTTTCTTGAATGCAGTTTTTACATAATATCATACAAGCATGGACTCCAAATCTTGTCCTTATTTTAGTATGCAACAGCGGAAGCTCTTAATAATCACCTGAGAATAAACATGCTTAAAACATCAACAAAAATGTTGGTGAGTTATAGGTTTAACCTATATATTATCAAATCATAGTAATAGACCACAAGATTTCATATTTCAATATACATCCCATACATAGGGATAAAAAATCATTCATATGGTGAACACCTGGTAACCGACATTAACAAGATGCATATAGAATATCCCCATCATTCCGGGACACCCATCGAACATGATAAAATCGAAGTACTAAAGCATTCCAAATTCCAGAATGGGGCTTGTTGGGCCCGATAGATCTATCTTTAGGATTCACGTCAATTTGGGGGTCTGTTCCCAAATTCTTAGGCTACCAAGCTAAAAAGGGGCATATTCGGCTTCGATCATTCACCCATATAATGTAGTTTCATTTACTTGTGTCTATTTCGTAAAACATTTATAAAATTACATGTATTCTCATCCCAAAATATTAGATTTTTAAAAGTGGGACTATAACTCACTTTCACAGATTTTTACTTCGTCAGGAAGTAAGACTTGGCCACTGGTCGATTCACGAACCTATAACAAATATGTACATATATATCAAAGTATATTCAAAATATATTTACAACATTTTTAATATGTTTTAATGTTTTAAGTTTATTAAGTCAGCTGTCCTCGTTAGTAACCTACATCTAGTTGTCCATAGTTAGATGTACAGAAATAAATCGATATATATTATCTTGAATCAATCCACGACCCAGTGTATACACGTCTCAAGCTAGATCACAACTCAAAGTATATATATTTTTGGAATCAACCTCAACCCTGTATAGCTAACTCCAACATTACTGCATATAGAGTGTCTATGGTTGTTCCAAATAATATATATAGATGGGTCGATATGATATGTCAAAACTGTAGTGACCCGAACTTTTCCATGTTTATATATATTAATTGAGATTGATATTTACATGATTAAATCTTTCCAACATGTTAAGAAATCAAACTTGTTAAGACTTGATTAATTGAAATATGTTTCATATAGACAATTGACCACCCAAGTTGATCGGTGATTCACGAACGTTAAAACTTGTAAAAACTATATGATGACATATATATGGATATATATATAGTTAACATGATACTATGATAAGTAAACATATCATTAAGTATATTAACAATGAACTACATATGTAAAAACAAGACTACTAACTTAATGATTTTTAAACGAGACATATATGTAACGATTATTGTTGTAAAGACATTTAATGTATATATATCATATTAAGAGATATTCATACATGATAATATCATGATAATATAATAATTTAAAATCTCATTTGATATTATAAACATTGGGTTAACAACATTTAACAAGATCGTTAACCTAAAGGTTTCAAAACAACACTTACATGTAACGACTAACGATGACTTAACGACTCAGTTAAAATGTATATACATGTAGTGTTTTAATATGTATTTATACACTTTTGAAAGACTTCAATACACTTATCAAAATACTTCTACTTAACAAAAATGCTTACAATTACATCCTCGTTCAGTTTCATCAACAATTCTACTCGTATGCACCCGTATTCGTACTCGTACAATACACAGCTTTTAGATGTATGTACTATTGGTATATACACTCCAATAATCAGCTCTTAGCAGCCCATGTGAGTCACCTAACACATGTGAGAACCATCATTTGGCAACTAGCATGAAATATCTCATAAAATTACAAAAATATGAGTAATCATTCATGACTTATTTACATGAAAACAAAATTTCATATCCTTTATATCTAATCCATACACCAACGACCAAAAACACCTACAAACACTTTCATTCTTCAATTTTCTTCATCTAATTGATCTCTCTCAAGTTCTATCTTCAAGTTCTAAGTGTTCTTCATAAATTCCAAAAGTTCTAGTTTCATAAAATCAAGAATACTTTCAAGTTTGCTAGCTCACTTCCAATCTTGTAAGGTGATCATCCAACCTCAAGAAATCTTTGTTTCTTACAGTAGGTTATCATTCTAATACAAGGTAATAATCATATTCAAACTTTGGTTCAATTTCTATAACTATAACAATCTTATTTCAAGTGATGATCTTACTTGAACTTGTTTTCGTGTCATGATTCTGCTTCAAGAACTTCGAGCCATCCAAGGATCCATTGAAGCTAGATCTATTTTTCTATTTTCCAGTAGGTTTATCCAAGGAACTTAAGGTAGTAATGATGTTCATAACATCATTCGATTCATACATATAAAGCTATCTTATTCGAAGGTTTAAACTTGTAATCACTAGAACATAGTTTAGTTAATTCTAAACTTGTTCGCAAACAAAAGTTAATCCTTCTAACTTGACTTTTAAAATCAACTAAACACATGTTCTATATCTATATGATATGCTAACTTAATGATTTAAAACCTGGAAACACGAAAAACACCGTAAAACCGGATTTACGCCGTCGTAGTAACACCGCGGGCTGTTTTGGGTTAGTTAATTAAAAACTATGATAAACTTTGATTTTAAAGTTGTTATTCTGAGAAAATGATTTTTATTATGAACATGAAACTATATCCAAAAATTATGATTAAACTCAAGGTGGAAGTATGTTTTCTAAAATGGTCATCTAGACGTCGTTCTTTCGACTGAAATGACTACCTTTACAAAAACGACTTGTAACTTATTTTTCCGACTATAAACCTATACTTTTCTGTTTAGATTCATAAAATAGAGTTCAATATGAAACCATAGCAATTTGATTCACTCAAAACGGATTTAAAATGAAGAAGTTATGGGTAAAACAAGATTGGATAATTTTTCTCATTTTAGCTACGTGAAAATTGGTAACAAATCTATTCCAACCATAACTTAATCAACTTGTATTGTATATTATGTAATCTTGAGATACCATAGACACGTATACAATGTTTCGACCTATCATGTCGACACATCTATATATATTTCGGAACAACCATAGACACTCTATATGTGAATGTTGGAGTTAGCTATACAGGGTTGAGGTTGATTCCAAAATATATATAGTTTGAGTTGTGATCAATACTGAGATACGTATACACTGGGTCGTGGATTGATTCAAGATAATATTTATCGATTTATTTCTGTACATCTAACTGTGGACAACTAGTTGTAGGTTACTAACGAGGACAGCTGACTTAATAAACTTAAAACATCAAAATATATTAAAAGTGTTGTAAATATATTTTGAACATACTTTGATATATATGTATATATTATTATAGGTTCGTGAATCAACCAGTGGCCAAGTCTTACTTCCCGACGAAGTAAAAATCTGTGAAAGTGAGTTATAGTCCCACTTTTAAAATCTAATATTTTTGGGATGAGAATACATGCAGGTTTTATAAATGATTTACAAAATAGACACAAGTACGTGAAACTACATTCTATGGTTGAATTATCGAAATCGAATATGCCCCTTTTTATTAAGTCTGGTAATCTAAGAATTAGGGAACAGACACCCTAATTGACGCGAATCCTAAAGATAGATCTATTGGGCCTAACTAACCCCATCCAAAGTACCGGATGCTTTAGTACTTCGAAATTTATATCATATCCGAAGGGTGTCCCGGAATGATGGGGATATTCTTATATATGCATCTTGTTAATGTCGGTTACCAGGTGTTCACCATATGAATGATTTTTATCTCTATGTATGGGATGTGTATTGAAATATGAAATCTTGTGGTCTATTGTTACGATTTGATATATATAGGTTAAACCTATAACTCACCAACATTTTTGTTGACGTTTAAAGCATGTTTATTCTCAGGTGAATATTAAGAGCTTCCGCTGTTGCATACTAAAATAAGGACAAGATTTGGAGTCCATGTTTGTATGATATGGTGTAAAAACTGCATTCAAGAAACTGATTTCGATGTAACATATTTGTATTGTAAACCATTATGTAATGGTCGTGTGTAAACAGGATATTTTAGATTATCATTATTTGATAATCTACGTAAAGCTTTTTAAACCTTTATTTATGAAATAAAGGTTATGGTTTGTTTTAAAAATGAATGCAGTCTTTGAAAAACATCTCATATAGAGGTCAAAACCTCGCAACGAAATCAATTAATATGGAACGTTTTTAATCAATAAGAACGGGACATTTCAGTTGGTATCCGAGCGTTGGTCTTAGAGAACCAGAATTTTTCATTAGTGTGTCTTATCGAGTTTGTTAGGATGCATTAGTGAGTCTGGACTTCGACCGTGTTTACTTGAAAAATGATTGCTTAACAAATTTTGTTGGAAACTATATATTTTTAACATGTGAATATTATGTGATATATTAATCTCTTAACGCGTTTGATATTATGTGATAGATGTCTACCTCTAGAACAAGTCCCATTGACTCACCTAATAATAATGAAGAGTCAATTGTAAATTGGAATGATTCGTGGACTGATTCACAAGTTCCCGAAGAGGAACCGGAAGAAGAGTCGGAACCGGAAGAAGAATCGGAACCGGAAGAAGAATCGGAACCGGATGAAGAAATAGAATCGGTGGGGGAAATAATAAAACGGTTAAGTAAAAGAAAATCCTCAACCAACCGACCAAGGTTAATTATGGTCAATGGTGTTTCCGCCAAGGAAGCAAAATATTGGGAGGATTACCAATTCTCCGATGAATCGGATTCCGACGAGAATTCCGATGATGTTATAGAAATTACCCCAACTGAATTTAAAAAGGCAAAAGAAAATAATAAGGGAAAGGGCATAAAAATAGAGAAATCTAATTCCAACCCCGATGAACTTTATATGTATCGTCAACGCCCGAAGTCCTTAAGTTGTAACAATGACCCGGGAACCTCTAAACCACCAGGTTTTTCTAAACCAATGTGGACAACGACAGCTCGTATTAGGGGAACATCATATATCCCTAGAAACTTGGCAAAACGAACCAAAACCGAAGAAGAAGAAACGAGCGAGTCGGAATAAGATAGTTGTATTCGTGTGGTGTAATATATGTAATATAGTGTTCTTATGCTTTATGATATATGTAAAAATTGCTTGTATTAATAAGTATTTTTTTATGAATCTAACTCTTGTCTATTTTACAGTTTAAAAACACAAAATGGATAGACAACCCAATATTTTAAGAGACCTACCCGGAGACATGATTGATGAAATCTTGTCTAGAGTCGGCCAGAATTCCTCGGCACAACTATTTAAGGCGAGATCAGTTTGTAAGACATTCGAAGAACGTTCCAAGAATGTCTTGGTTTATAAGAGACTTTCGTTTGAAAGATGGGGGATATCACATTGGGAAACCCATAAGTTACGATGTGTTTACTTTGACGCATATATTTCGGGGAACCCAAATGCTATTTTACGCAACGGGTTAAGAAATTATTTTGACTCAATATATCCGAATATTGGACTTCGTGATTTAGAAAAAGCGGCTAACATGCAACATAAAGAAGCATGTTATGCTTACGGATTAGTAATGTTCGCTTCTCACCAAAGTGAGAACAAGAACATCGGGCTACAACTATTAAACAAAACGTTTCCACAAGTGACGGAGTCGGTAATTGGGGTAAGAAATGAGGTTTTTAGATTATTACGGGACTGTTGGACATTACGTAACCCTCGTCCCTTTGACGACGTTACAACACGCTGTCTTATCAATGGCCATAACGGTTATGTTGCACAAGACCAAGGATGGGAAGTAGTCCTAGTAAAACCAGAATGCATGACTTGTTTCTGGACGTATGAATTACGTGTCTTTATTGCCTTTGCTGAACGACTTGTGTACTAGCTAGAATTATCTTCACAACTATCTTGTATCAAAGTTATTGTGTGCTATATTTCATGCTTTATGTAAAATAAGCGGTATTGTAAGTTTGTAAAATATTGTATAAAAGTTTGAACGCGAAATATTATTATAATCAGTTTTTCATATAGAATTGTAGTAGTTGAATTGTATATTAGCTACTAAGTATGAACTTAACGGGTAGGTACTACCCGAATTTAAACTTATAAAACGCTAATATGAAGAAAAAGCTTTTATAAATGAGTTCATATTATGCTACGAAATACTATTAACTACTCTTAATATTCTGTATGATTAACTTGCTCCATTTAACTATTTTGAAGGAAATGGCACCGACTACTCGACACACCGTGAATATGAATGAAGAGGAATTCCGTACTTTCCTAGCTTCAAACATAGCCACAGTACAGGCTGCGCTACATACCAACAATAACCTTGGATCTAGCAGTACAGGAAATCGTGTAGGATGCACCTACAAAGAATTCACTGCCTGCAAACCTTTAGAATTTGATGGAACCGAAGGACCGATCGGATTGAAACGGTGGACCGAGAAGGTCGAATCGGTGTTTGCCATAAGTAAGTGTACTGAAGAGGACAAAGTAAAGTACGCTACGCATACCTTCACAGGTTCTGCGTTAACATGGTGGAATACCTATCTAGAGCAAGTGGGACAAGACGATGCGTACGCACTACCGTGGTCAGCATTCAAGCACTTGATGAACGAGAAGTACCGTCCCAGAACCGAGGTCAATAAGCTCAAGACAGAACTTAGAGGGTTACGAACCCAAGGATTTGATATTACCACGTACGAAAGACGATTAACAGAATTGTGCCTATTGTGTCCGGGAGCATTCGAAGATGAGGAAGAGAAGATCGACGCGTTTGTGAAAGGATTACCGGAAAGAATTCAAGAAGATATAAGTTCACACGAGCCCGCCTCCATACAACAGGCATGTAGAATGGCTCACAAACTCGTGAACCAAATTGAAGAAAGAATTAAAGAACAGACTGCTGAAGAGGCCAATGTGAAGCAAGTCAAAAGAAAGTGGGAGGAAAACGGTGATAAGAATCACCAATACAACAACAACAGCAATTACAACAATAATCGCAACAATTATCCCAACAATCACAACATCAATCGCAACTACAACAAACGGCCCAACAACAACAACAACAACAACAACAACAGCAGCAACTACAACAATCATCCCAACAACAATAATAACCGCAACAACAACAATAATCAGAAGCAGCTATGCCAAAGGTGTGAAAAGAATCACTCGGGGTTCTGCACCAAATTTTGCAACAAGTGTAAAAGAAATGGTCATAGCGCGGCGAAGTGTGAGGTCTACGGACCAGGGGTTAATAGAACCAAAGGAACAAATGGTGTCGGAACGAGTAATGGCGGAGCAAGTAGTGTCGGAGCAAGTTATGCCAATGTAGTTTGTTATAAATGTGGAAAACCGGGCCACATTATTAGAAATTGCCCGAACCAGGAGAACACGAATGGACAAGGCCGTGGAAGAGTTTTCAATATTAATGCGGCAGAGGCACAGGAAGACCCGGAGCTTGTTACGGGTACGTTTCTTATTGACAATAAATCTGCTTACGTTTTATTTGATTCGGGTGCGGATAGAAGCTATATGAGTAGAGATTTTTGTGCTAAATTAAGTTGTCCATTGACGCCTTTGGATAGTAAATTTTTACTCGAATTAGCAAATGGTAAATTAATTTCAGCAGATAATATATGTCTGAATCGAGAAATTAAACTGGTTAGCGAAACATTTAAGATTGATTTGATACCTGTAGAGTTAGGGAGTTTTGATGTGATAATCGGTATGGACTGGTTGAAAGAAGTGAAAGCGGAGATCGTTTGTTACAAAAATGCAATTCGCATTATACGAGAAAAAGGAAAACCCTTAATGGTGTACGGAGAAAAGGGCAACACGAAGCTACATCTTATTAGTAATTTGAAGGCACAAAAACTAATAAGAAAAGGTTGCTATGCTGTTCTAGCACACGTCGAGAAAGTACAAACTGAAGAAAAGAGCATCAATGATGTTCCCGTCGCAAAAGAATTTCCTGATGTATTTCCGAAAGAATTACCGGGATTACCCCCACATCGATCCGTTGAATTTCAAATAGATCTTGTACCAGGAGCTGCACCAATAGCTCGTGCTCCTTACAGACTCGCACCCAGTGAGATGAAAGAACTACAAAGCCAATTACAAGAACTTTTAGAGCGTGGTTTCATTCGACCAAGCACATCACCGTGGGGAGCTCCTGTTTTGTTTGTCAAGAAGAAAGATGGTACATTCAGGTTGTGTATCGACTACCGAGAGTTGAACAAACTTACCATCAAGAACCGCTACCCACTACCGAGAATTGATGACTTATTTGATCAACTACAAGGCTCGTCTGTTTATTCAAAGATTGACTTACGTTCCGGGTATCATCAAATGCGGGTGAAAGAAGATGATATTCCAAAGACTGCTTTCAGAATACGTTACGGTCATTACGAGTTTATGGTCATGCCGTTTGGTTTAACTAATGCACCAGCTGTGTTCATGGACCTTATGAACCGAGTGTGTGGACCATACCTTGACAAGTTTGTCATTGTTTTCATTGATGACATACTTATTTACTCAAAGAATGACCAAGAACACGGTGAACATTTGAGAAAGGTGTTAGAAGTATTGAGGAAGGAAGAATTGTACGCTAAGTTTTCAAAGTGTGCATTTTGGTTGGAAGAAGTTCAATTCCTCGGTCACATAGTGAACAAAGAAGGTATTAAGGTGGATCCGGCAAAGATAGAAACTGTTGAAAAGTGGGAAACCCCGAAAACTCCGAAACACATACGCCAGTTTTTAGGACTAGCTGGTTACTACAGAAGGTTCATCCAAGACTTTTCCAGAATAGCAAAACCCTTGACTGCATTAACGCATAAAGGGAAGAAATTTGAATGGAATGATGAACAAGAGAAAGCGTTTCAGTTATTGAAGAAAAAGGTAACTACGACACCTATATTGTCATTGCCTGAAGGGAATGATGATTTTGTGATTTATTGTGATGCATCAAAGCAAGGTCTCGGTTGTGT